>NW_004444245.1:316217-344515 GCF_000243295.1 Trichechus manatus latirostris
CGCCCCGCCCGCGGGAGTCCTGAGTCCCGCCCCCAGGGCCCGCCCACCCTGCCTCCGAAACCCGTACAGCCTAGGCAACCAACCCGCCCCGCCCTCGGGAGCCGAGAGTCCCGCCCAGGGGACCCGCCCGCCTCGCCTGCGGGAACCAGGGGCTTCACCCCCGGGACCCTCCCCGCCCCCACACACCTCCCGGAGCCAAGAGCCCCACCCCCGGGACCCGCCTGCCCCATCTCCAAAACCCGCCCCACCCACCGAACCTGCCTGCCCCGCCGGCACCATCGCGTGCACCGAGAGCTCCGCCCCCAAAGAGACCGCCCACCTGGGAAACCTGCCCCGCCCCGGGAACCACCCAGCCCGCTCTCGGGAGCCGAGAGCCCCGCCCCCGGGAGCCAGGAGCTCCACCCCCGGGGCCCGCCAGCCCCGCCTTCAGAGGCCAAAAGCTCCGCCCTTGGTTACCGAGTGCCCCGTGCCCGGGACCCGCTCGCCTGGCTCTCAGCACCCGCTCTCCCTGCCCCTGAGAACGCGCGGAGCAGGGCAGCTGCCAAGTGTGCCGCGAGGTCACGGGCCGAGGACAGCCCCGGCACCGCAGCCACAAGTCCCTGCGGTCCGACTAAGGTGGCCTCGAATGGCCGAGGACGGGACGCCTGCCCACTGCAGAAGCGCTGCCTAGACGGCCTCAGTTCTCCCGCCGCCTCCCAGGGGTGGCTCCCCGAGGGACCCCGAGGCCATGTGACTGTGGAGTCGCTGTCCTAACGGAGACCCCAGGGCTCGCATGCTTCCCTCCAGGGCCTTGCCTCCTTCCCGGGGCGGGGAGTTCCTGGCGACAGCCCCCTTACCTGAAGAATGAATGGAGAAAAACGCACCGGGCCTACATCCCCACCTGGACCCCAGGAAGGTCCGACTTTCCGGTCAGAACCCAAGGCCAGCAAAGCGCCCGAGCCCTCGATTCCCTGCCAGCTGTCACCGCTGTCCCAAATATGGCCTTCCCTGCTTCACCCGCCCAGCTAGTCCCCAGTGCTCCTTGGCTCAGAAGGCCAGCTCCTCGAGGACCAGGACTGGACCTTCTCCCACCGCAGGGTGAGCAGTCGGAGTCAGAAGAGTGATTATCGGCACTTTCTCATCTACGGTTGCTTGGGCCCATCTCAGTAATTAAGTCACAACTCGCCTCCCAATGGAACTATTATTAAATGAGGGAGGCAGTGGGACAAGAAATAGCACTTTTGCGCCAGAGCTCAGTGGAGAGGCAGAGAAAGAAAGGAGGCATTTGGAGTGGCGAGGAAAGGCAGTGGGAGCCTGGGCAGTTGTCTGAGCGTCCTGGGGCTGCTCCAGCAAAGTGCCTCAAATGGGGTGTCTTACACGATAGGAATGGATTCTCCCACAGTTCTGGAGGCCAGAGGTCCAGAATCCAGGTGTGGACAGGGCTATGCTCCCTTCCAAGGCGCTTCCATCCTTCCTTGCCTCTTCCAGCTTCTGGTGATCACCAGCAATCCTTGGCGTCCGTTCGCTTGCTCTCGGGTGCGTCACTCCAGTCTCTGCCTCTGGCTTCACCTGGCCATCTTCCCTGTGTGTGTGTCTGTCTCTGTCTGTGTCTTCATACAAGGACACCGGTCATAGTGGATTTAGGGCCCACCCCACTCCACTGTGACTTCATCTTAACTGATTACATCTGCAAAGATCCTATTTCCAAACAAGGTCATGTTCACAGGTAGACGAGTTAGGACTTCAACCTGTCTTTTGGGGAATGCAATTCAACCACAACAGCTGCCTCCAAAGAGCGGGGGGCGATTGGCGTAGCGCACGCTGCCCCAGGTCTCCTTCCTAGCAGCCTGCACCCAAAGAACAGTTGAAGAGTAGTCCACCGCCTCATCAGCATCCAGCCTCACCACTTGTCCTTGGAATCTTCTTGCTACCTGAGAACCTTGTTCCATCTTCATGCCCTCTCCCCTGCATCTCCTCTCCCCACCGGTGCTTTCTGGGTCAGTGTGGGAAGCGGCTGGAGCCTTCTCCCTCTTGGCCTCAGCAAGCCCAGCAGTCTCCCTCCCTGCCCCTCTCCTTGCTGCCCTATGCCCGCCCACTCTTCTCCACCCTACATCTCTGAAGCTGCTTGTGTCCCTGGCCTCGGCTTCCCCGCCACTCTGCCCTCAGCTCCCGCATCCAGCTCCCGCCCGCTGCTGTGTCAGAGGGTTCCTCCCACTCTCAAGGTCATCACTGCCCCCTAGCTGTCCCCTCCCAACAGTACTCATCACACTTGACCACTCTGCAATAAAGAGTTGGCCTCCGTGATTGGATGTCTGACTGCTGACAGCTACTACGCCTCACCCTCCCTCGTCCCACTCTGCCCACATCTGGGCAGGCTGATAAGGCGCTCCCTGCTTTGGCCCAAGCGGGAAGTTCAAACTACACACAGGAACCCTCACTCCAGCCCACCCTGTAACCATGATAAAGGCCGAGCCGGTCTCCTTTCCTTACCCTCTCAGACCAGCTTGGGAGGCCTGCCCGGCTCTGCCCCGAAAGCCTCGTTATATAAGTAATAAACCTCTTCATAGCGTCTTGGTGTGTGTCGGGCATCATCAGTCTTGACAGCCAAAGGAGGTTTTCAGTGGGGGTCCATCCTGTTTCCGCAGGGTGTCTACAACACTCTCCTGCCCCAAATGCTTACCTCTCTTGGATTCCGGAACCCCTCTCCTGGCTTCTCTGCTGGCCTCCCCTTCCTGGCCTCTGCCTGCTGGACCGCATGCACCTCTCCTTGTGCACTTGGTGGCTGCGGCGACCCCTAAACCCCAGGCCTGGCCTTGTGCCCGCACCGCAGACCTGCATTTGCCCACCTTCATTGCCTGAGTGACTGCGTGGGCCAGGAGCAGGGCTGAGTGCTGGGAATCCATGTCCCACACTGCAGACAGAGCAAAGTTTGTGAATGTCCTCTGATCACGGCCCTTCCCGCTGCAAGCCCTTCAAGAGCCATATTGGCTCTCTGGAAACACAGCTGTTTACCTGGAGGACCAGGCTTTGGTTTTATTAAAGAAGGTAGAAGGTTCCTTGCAAGCAGGGGCACTGGTGGGATGATAAGTTCTTGGTTAATCTACTGCCGGGGACTATTTTGTTTTTCAGAGATTCAAGTAAAAACCGACTCATTAGAGAGAATAACGGAGCAGGCTCTGAGCATATTTAAGAAGAAGTGCCAAGAGCTGGGTACGAGGGTCAGAAAAACCACGCCAGCAATAGATGTGCCAGAACAGCTGCTGTGAAGCTACAGAAACAGAGAGCAGATGGGTGGTTGCCAGGGCCGGGGGAAGGTCAGGGACGGAGAGTGGCTGCTAATGGGTTTGGGGTTTCTTTGTGAGGTGACAGAAATGTTCTGGAATTAGACAGTGATAATGGTTGCACAACTCTGTGAATATAGTAGAAAAAGTTGAATTGTACCCTTTAAGTGGGTGAGTTTTATCCTGTGTGAGTTCTATCTTAATAAAGCTATTATTAAAAAAAAGAAAGAAAGCCAGCTGCTATGGACAATTGTGTCATCAGGACAAAAACCTCCCCTGAGGAGAAGGTATTTCTCAAGGAAGAGCGGCGGGGGGCAGAGCAGCTGGTGGAGGGCCTGCAAGAGGTTTGTGGAGCCAGGAAGTTCTCTGAGGAGCTAAGGCTCGGAGCAGACCCCTGAGCTTGGAGACCTGAGGCCGGAAGCTGAGAAGCCATGGGGGGGTCGGTGGTAGAACAGCTGGCATCAGGGTGGCCATGCTGGGCTGCAGGAAGGCCCAGGGACTCTGGATGGCAAGGAGAGGACCCAGCAGGAGGGGGGCCTCAAAGTCCTGAAAGGGGGTGAGCAAAGTCAGTTCTGAAGGGCGAGGCTGTGCTGTGTGAGGCCCCCCGAGGCGCTTCGGTGGATGCTTTGAGATAGGGGAGGGCCAGCCTTCACCCCTGGGGCCCACCAGCCAGAGGGGGAGCTGGTGGGGCACTGTGGCCACCTTGCAGGTCATGAGTCCATCTCACAATTGGTCCAATGGGACCCTGAACTCATCCCGTGATTATTTCCTAGTTCCTGAGCGGGTCATTGAAATGGAGACCCGCTGTCGTGGCTGGCCCCTCCCCCAGGCAGAACGCTTGCTGAGGCAGGAAGTGTGCCACGTGGTCACTGTTGGCCCCTCCATCTTTCTCCACCCCACTCTGTGATCCTGGGGCCTGACCACTGACGATGTTGAATTGCACCTGAGCCCTGTGATCCTGGAAATCCCCCCAAGTCCTTTGTGTCCTGGAGAACGACTAGCCAAAGTAATCCTCCCCTCAGCTGGACTAAGCTTGGGCGGCTTCTTCCTGATGGGAGGTCCCTGACCAGCCCCTTCTTCCTGGCCCGCACGGAATCCAGATGGAACGTGTTCCACCTACTCTAACGGTCAACTCAGAAGATATAAGTCCCTGGGATCTGCACACCCCTCGCTGACCCTCCCTGGCGACCTTCCACTAGCTGGCTCCAGTCCTTACACCTTCCCGACTGCGGCCTCGGTGGGGTGGACTTCAGACTCAGTCCCAGCCTTTCTCCCCTGTGGCAACGTCGCCACCCCCTGCCACCTTGCAATAATCTTTTTTTAAGAAAGTCGTCCTCACCTTCTGTAACACCGGCTGGGGCAGTCATCTTTGACACCCCTGACCTCAGCTGGGGTCCCTCTGCTGGGTTCGGCCAAGGAGAGGCACCCACAGGGGGTGAGGGAGGGAGGAGCACGTATTTCCCTGGGCCCTTCACCCTGCGGCTGGCTGCAGTCCTCTCCCAAGGCCACGCTCCGGTCGGCAGCCCCTCTCCCGGGGTGGCAGCTCTTGCTGGAGTCCCTCCAGTTACCTCTTCAAGCTCAGGGGGTGTCTCATCATTAAACTCCCTTCGACCCACCCTTGGGAAGGTACAGTCTGTCTCCCCTGGTGCCCTGACTCCCGCCCACTGTGCACCCAGCATAGACAGCACCCTGTACAGACATGTGGGAAGAAAGAAGGAAGCCTATGTACGAAGGGGAAGCACTAGAGGGTTTGAACAGAGCAGGCCTGGCTGCGAGCACATTTTAGAGCGACTCCTCTAGGGCTGGAGCCCGGTGGCACAGCGGTTGAGAGCTTGGCTGCTAACCAAAAGGTCGGCAGTTCGAATCCACCAGGCACTCCTTGGAAACCCTATGGGGCAGTTCTGCTATGTTCTGCCCTATAGGGTCGTTATGAGTTGGAATCGACTCGACGACAAGATTTTTGGTTTTTTTGTTTGTTTTTTGGCCTCTGGGGCTGTGTGGACACAGACTGTAGGAGCTATATGGCCTGGGACTAGCTTTCCAACAAATGACCTGTAGGTGGGGTCCACTGTACTTTTTTCTCTGATTAATATATGATGTTTGAAAATACCCATAATAAGAAGCTCAACATAACAAATGTGTAAAAGGGTTGTTGGGAGCTAGAATGGAGGAAGAGAGGGCAGTGAGGAGCAGCAGATGAGGGGAGCCCAAGGAGGTAGGGCCAGTGAGGACAGAGGGAAGAGGCGCCACGAGCTGAGCGCCTTCGAACAACAGCCCTCCGCTCAGGACTTCCCAGGTGGAAATCAAGGTGTCAGCTGGACAAAAGCCACATGATCATCCCTACTGATGCACTTGACAACATCCAACACGCTTGCAATGATAAGAACGTGCAACAAACGGGGAACAGAAGGGAACATCCCCAACCTGATAAAGGGCATCTACGAAAAGCCCCAGCTAGCAGCATACTCAATGGAGAAAGGCTGAAAGTTTCTCCCTAAGATCAGAAGCAAGACAAGGATGTCTGCTCTCACTACTGCTATTTGACAGTGTACCGGAGGTTCTAGCCAGGACTTAGGCCCGAAGAAGAGGTAAAAGGCATCCAGATAGGAAAGGAAGAAGTAAAACTCTCTCTATTCGCAGATGACATGCTGTTATAGACAGAAAACCGTGAAGAATCCAGAAAACAAAAAACTACTAGAGCTGATATACGAGTTTAGCAAGGTTGTAAAATGGTGCCGCTTCTTACAAAGCTAAACTCCTGGGCATTTGTCCCTGAGACATGAAGACTTATGTGCACTCCAGGACACATTCACGAATGTTCATAGCAGCTCTACCTGCAATAGCCAGTATTTGGAAACAACCCAAATGGCCTTCAAGGAGCAAACAATAAACTGTGGGACATCTACACCATGGAATAGTCCTCAGCAATAAAAAGGGACACCACTTGGATGATTCTTAAGGGCATTATGCTGACTGAAAAAGCCAAACTCAAAAAGTTGCATGCCATAGGATTCCTCTTATACGCCATCCTTGAAATGGAGGACAGATTAGTGGTCGCCAGGGGCTGGGGGTGGGGGTGGGGGTGGGTGAGGCTTCAAAAGGGCACCAGGAGGTCCTCGTGATGATGGAACAGGTCTGTGTCGTGACACGAATCTACGTATAAGATAAAATAGCCCAGAGCTACACGCACACAGGTGTGTGCATGTCAAACCGTTGAGACCTGAGTAAGGTCTGTGGATTGTACCGACGTCACTTTGCTGGTTGGGATCCCGTATGCACTATTGTTATGTCAAATGGTACCATTGGGGAAACTGGGTAAAGGGCACATGGGACCTCCCTGGACTATCTTTGGAACTTCCTGTGAATCTGTAATAATTTCAAAGTTAAAAGCTTAAAAACAAGATCCTGTGTGAAGGCTCTGAAAGATTCCGCTGCCAGGCAGAGCACAGGTCCTTGGGTGCATAGGACTGAGGTTGCCCTTCCCTTAAGCCCTGGCTCCTCCCATCTTCCCGCCGGCAATGGCGGCCGCGTCCTTCTCATCACATTCCAATCTCTCTGGCTTGCCCTCTGCCCCCAGCCAGGCAAGCTCAGCTCTTCAGGGCTCAGGTGATCACACTGGACCGACCCGGATACTCCAGGATAATCCCCCTATCTTCAAGTCGGTTGTTTAGTAACCTTAATTACGTCTGTAAAATCGCCTTGCCAGGTGATGTAACGATTTACAGGTGACCTCAGGGTAAAGGTCATGGAGCCAAACCCCCGCCTAGCACCTAGTGGGTTGATTGAAAGGCTCCAGGATGAGTTGGCTGTTGGGGAGGAGGAAGAGGGGTGCTGAAGAGTTCTCCCAAGTTTGGGGCCACTGGGTGGGTGAAGATGCCCGTTTCCGAGGAGGGGTGCAGATCGGGGACAGGGAAAAGGGGGTCTGTTGGTGGCAACGTGGAGGTTGAGAGGAAGATGTCGCCATGGGGGGACGTTCGGGCAGACAGTTGGTAGAGCTTCCGGCTGGGGAGAGAGGCTGGCTGTGCTCAAGATGTGGAGGGAAGGGCAGCACCAAGAGGGGCCAAGATCACCCAAGGTGGGGGGTGGGGGGCAACTGAAAAGAAGCGCTGCCGGGGCCAGGGCCAGCTCTACCCCTCCTGGGGTGCTTTCCCCAGACTCAGCAGCCCCGAGCTGGGCCTCCAGTCTCCTCCCTGGAGCCAGCCTCAGGAGGAGTACGGTCAGTGATCATCCCATTTTGTCTCCTTGTCTGTCTCTCCCTGTCTGTCAACCCGGAAATCACGCCTGGAGGGAATTCCAGTGAGTCGCCCTGGGCAGCTGCACCCTAGAGCTTTCTGGCGTCCTGGCCGCAGCCTGCCACTAGGGGGCAGAGTCGTCTCTGCCAAAAGCGCACAGCCTGAAGAGTGTGTGTGTGTGTGTCTGTGTGTGTCTGTGTGTGTGTGTGGCCGAGATTGAAGCAGTGTGCTGACTCACAGGAACGTGGCCCATCTCCGTGGATCCCTGCCCCTCCAGCATGTCAGAGCCTCCTGCAGTGACCCCAGGCAAGCACCGCTCCAGGAAACAGGGAAACAGGGCTCCCCAGACAGAAAAAGGTCATGCAATGAGGGGGAGCCCTTGACGGTCCCGGCCTCGCCCTGGGCACCCCCAAAGCACCCATATCGCCTCTCTGGCTGAAGAAGGGATCAGCTGCGACCCCAGAGACTGAGTCTTGTGGGTGAGCAGGCCTTGGTGGTTAGGGCCCCAAGTCAAACCTTCATGGAGAATGGGAGGAGAGCAGGTTACCAATCCACCTCCCCATCCACCTTGCCCAGCACCCTCAACACTGTCTCTCCAGAGCTGAAACTCACAGCAAAATGCAGAACCAGTTACTAACCGGGCTTGAGTCTCAGAAATAGGCTGCCCTTTCTAAGAGGAAGGCTCCCTGGTGGCGCAGTGGTTAAGTACTCAGCTGCTAACCAAAAGGTCAGCGGTTCGAACCCATCAGCGGCTCAGCAGGAGAAAGATGTGGCAGTGTGCTTCCGTAAAGATGACAGCCTTGGAAACCCCATGGGGCAGTTCTGCTCTGTGCTATAGGGTCACTGTGAGTCGGAATCAACTCAACAGCAATGGGTTTGGCTTTTTGTTTGGTTTGGTCTGGTTTTTTTCTAATGGGTGATGGGAATATCCTCCCCGCTTCCTGTTGCCATGGTTTCCATTCAGCTCCCAGGCATCCCTGCGCCACAGCAGCCACTTCCCGCAATGGGGTGCTGGTGGCGCTTGAGGGTACAGCTGGTGGCGGCCAAAGCAAGAGAGGGAGGAAATCCCTGTCCCCGGAATCCATCGGGCCAGGGGCTAGTGTCAGGGCATGCCATGCGCCTGTAGCTCATCGATCAACACACAACAGATCAACAGAGAGACGCCTGACTCCGCAGACCAAAACCAGCAAACCAACACAATTTTCTAGGCTCCACATGCGGGCAAGAAAGACCTGAATCTTCCCAGTTCTGACAGCCCAGGCCCCATGCCCAAAACCCAGAGAACGGGCCGCCCAGGGCATCCCCACTGGGCCCAGTTTGTTCTCCACAGGCTCAGGGACTCCCACTAGGCCTGCCCACCCCGGATGTGGGCAAGAGTTGAGCTCCTCTGGCCCCCCAAACCGCAGGTTCCCTGGGCTGTGGCAGGGATTCCCTCACTGCTGCCCCCGTGTGCCCCCCACGCCCCACACCAGTTCTCTCCTGCCCCTACCCCCAAGGCTGGGTGCACAGAGCCTGGGAACAGGGTTAGACCGGGGCCTGCAACCCCTCCGGACACTTCCTGGGCTTTGCTGACCTTTCCAGACCTTTCCAGCTGGTGTAACTCAGAACAGGGTTTGTTTCTGCCAGTCACCGTGTGATCCGGCCCCACCCCACCCCCATCCCTGTCGCCCATTAACTTTTCTAGTCCTTTTCAGGGATTAAAATTCAGGCCAGACTTAACTCCCATTTGAAGCTGGAATGGGCTGGAATGGAGAGGGGTGCTTTGACCTCCCCTCCCCTCCCCACCTAGCCACCAGCCCAAGGTCACAAGGGGAGGGGCGGCTCCGACTTTGCCTGGGTTGAATGATGTCCACAGCCTCTGCCGAGGGGGTCTCTACACCTTTTCCCAGGGTGGCCTCAGCATCGTCCATCCCCTCCTTGCTAAGCACACTTTGGAGCTGGACAGCCCTGTCCTCTCTGGGCCCCACGGGGGTCCACAGCCAGCCCCTCTCCAGGTGGGCACCCTGTAGGCCTAGCTGTCTAGGCAGCCCCCTGACTTCTGACCCAATGCTTCTGCTCCCAGGGCGGAGGGGAGTTGGCGTCAGGTGCCCCATCCTTTGCTTCCTGGCCGTCAGTCCCTCCTGGCCAACTCAGGTACCCACACAAGTACACACCCAAATTCCCAGAGTGAGCGCCCTACACCCCTACTCCCTGCTGGGAGGGCACCCAGAGCTGGTCCTGTGGGACAGAGTGAGGGGTCCTTCTCCCCAAGTGTCGGTCTTCAAGCCACCCCCTCCCCCACTAAGCTGTTAACACACCTTCTCTGGGAGGGACAGTGGGGAGGACTGGGGAGTACAGGCCTCGTCCTCCAAAGGTCGTGGAGTGGGGAAGGGCTCAAGGAACCTTCCAGGAAGGCGACTGACTGGGAGCTGAGTGCTGGAGGAGGGGAGGAATTAGGCAGAGATTCTGGGCTGAGGCCTCCAGGCCCAGGGAGGGATGTGAGCAAGGGTCGCGTTTGGAAGACACATGTGGAGTGGGCACAGGGGTCCTGTTGGAAGGGCTGAGGCACTTCAGCGCTGCCGAGGGCCCAGGGGCTCCAAGCGCAGCGGGAAGCACTGGGCCCTCAAGGTCAGGAGTTGCCAACTGCCTCACTCTTACAGCCAAGGCAGCCGGAGCTGGGGAGGGGCCTGGAGGAGGCAGGGAGCTGGGGGAGGCTGCACTTTCAGGGCCTGGAAGCAGGGAGGGCGGGCAGAGAGAGAGGCCATAGGGACCTCAGCAAGACCCTCTGGTGAGTGGGCTGTAGGAGAGGTGAGGGGTGCACCTAGAAGACGGGAGGAGGAGAGCCGTTCTGGGAAGTGGGAACACGTAAGTAGAGGACATTTTTCGGGGTGGTGGGAAGGGGACATGACGGGTTAGGTTTTCAGATCACGTTGAATCTGAGGAAGTCGGCCAGCTGGGTGGGGTCTTCTCCCCAAAGCTCAGCCCCGGCCCACACCTCATTCCCTGTGACCAGCTCACGGACAATTCGCCCCCTTTGCGACGTGGCTGCGTCCCTGGCGGGGCCTTATTTTCTCGCAACTTTCTGGCATTTTAAGGATTAAAAAACACAACAAATTGAAACCAAGAAGGGAAACAGAAGCTTGTGCACCAGTGTTCACAGCAGCACTATTCACAACAGTCGAAAAGTAAAAACCACGGGGATGTCCATCAGCAGACGAACGGAGGACCGCAGTGTGGCCCATCCATACAATGGAGCACTGCTCGCTCACAGAGGGAAATGAAGTCCTGGAGGCCACAGTGCTGAGCAGATAAGTCAGACACAAAAGGACAAATAGTGGACGATCCTGCTGAGACGAAATACCTAGAACAGGCAAATCCACAGTCAGGAAGTGGCTTCGTGGTTACCAGGGCATGAGGGAGGGCGAAATGCGGAGTTAAAAAAAAAACAAACAAACAAGCATTCCTCCCAGGCAGCCTGCTTTCCGCTGTTTCTAGAATAGTTAATGAAGGGCAGCTCTGTGCCAGTCCCGCGTAGGCAGTAAATGCATTAACTCACTTCCCCTCACACGATCCTGAGGGAGGTCCGGCTTTGCCCCCGTTTTACGGATCAGGAAGCGGGGTGACCTGCCCGAGGGCACAGGACCAGTAGCGGTTGGGCCGCCGGGCCCAGAGGCCGGCGAGCGGAAGGACATGTTGGACTTGCTTGCCTTTGGGCGTAAAGACCTTTCCCAGGATTGTTTGGTCTAGAAACAAGGGCTACCGCACTGCCCCGCTTGGCCCTTCCCGGGACAGAACTGAATCAGGGGCGCGTCGGGGGCCGAGGCAAGCCACCCCCGGGTTCCCAGCCAGAGGACAGAGGGGACATCCTGTACAACACGCTGGAGCATGTAGACGTGTTTACAGCCGGAAACCTATGCTTTTTTAAAAATAGACTTTATTTTGCAGAGCAGTTTTAGATTTACAGAGGAATTGTGCAGAAAGTAGAGTGGCGCTGTATCCCCTCCTCCCCCACAGTTTCCCCTCCTATCAACGTGGTGAATTCCTGTGGTGTATTTGTTACAACTGTTGACCCAATATCGCTACATTGTTGTCGTTGTTGTTGTTAGGTACCATGGAGTCAGTTCCGACTCCTAGTGACCCCGCGTACAACAGAAGCAAACACTGCCCAATCCTGCGCCGCCCTCACCAGCGTTGTTAGGCTTGAGCCCACTGTTCCATAGGTGCCATCAGGACTCACTCTTTGGGTTGTACAATCCTAGCGGATTTTTTTTTTTTTTTTTGTCTTACTTGGTTTAACTTCCTATTCCTCCTCCCCCCGAGACCCTGATAACCACGAACAGACTTTGGTCTCTGTGCTTTTGCCTGTTCTGGATGTTTCCTACTTCTTTCACTCAGGGGACCTGGTGGCGCAGTGGTTAAGAGCTTGGCTGCTAACCAGAAAGTCAGCAGTTCAAGGCCACCAGTTGGAATCCACCAGCTGCTCCTTGGAAACCCTATGAGGCACTTCTACTGTGTCCTCTAGGGTCGCTGTGACTCAGAATGAACTCGACGGATAAGGGTTTCTTTCACTCGGCGTCGTGTTTCAAGGTTCATCCATGTCTTGGCGCGTATCGGGACTTCGTGCCTCTTCATGTTGTCTTTGTCAGGTGCTGTTGAGTCGGCTCCAGCTCGTAGTGCACTGCGGACGACAGAACGAAACACCTCCCGGTCCTGCGCCATCCTCACAATCGTTGTTATGCTTGAGCCCCTTGTTGCAGCCACTGTGTCAATCCATCTCATTGAGGGGCTTCCTCCTTTCTGCTGACCGTCTACCTTACCAAGCATGATGTCCTTCTCCAGGGATTGGTCCCTCCTGATAACACGCCCAAAGTATGTGAGATGAAGTTTCACCACCCTCACTTCTAAGGAGCATTCTGGCTGTACTTATTCCAAGACAGACTTGTTCATTCTTTTGGCAGTCCATGGTATGTTCAATATTCTTCACCAACACCACAATTCAAAGGCGTCAATTCTTCTTCTATCTTCCTTATTCATTGTCCAGCTTTCGCATGCATGTGAGATGATTGAAAACAACATGGCTTGGGTCGGGAGCACCTTAGTCTCCAAGGTGACATCTTTGCTTCTCAACACTTTAAAGAGGTCTTTTGCAGCAGATTTGCCCAATGCAATGCGTCCTTTGATTTCCTGACTGCTGCTTCCGTGGGTGTTGATTGTGGATCCAAGTAAAATGAAATCCTTGACAACTTCAATCTTTTCTCCATTTATCGCCATGTTGCCTATTGGTCCAGTTATGAGGATTTTTGTTTTCTTTATGTTGAGGTGTAATCCATACTGAAGGCTGTGGTCTTTGATCTTCATCAGTAAGTACTTCAAGTCTTCACTTTCAGCAAGCAAGGTTGTGTCATCTGCATATCGCAGGTTGTTAATGAGTCTTCCTCCAATCCTGATGCCCAGTTCTTCTTTACATAGCCCAGCTTCTCGGATTGTTTTCTCAGCATACAGCTTGAATAGGTATGGTCTGTCAGTTTATCATACTGTGGGGGCTTGCGTGTTGTTGTGATGCTGGAAGCTATGCCGCTGGTATTCAAATACCAGCAGGGTCACTCATGGCAAGCAGGTTTGTGCTGAGCTTCCAGATAAGACAGACTAGGAAGAAGGACCTAGCGGTCTACTTCTGAAAAGAAGTAGCCAGTGAAAACCTTATGAAAACTCCTCTTTATGGCAGAATAATACCCCACTGTATGAATAGACCACATTTTGCTTATCCATCACCTGTTGATGGACACTTGGGTTGTTTTCACTTCTCGGTTATTATGAATAATGCTACTATGGACATCTGTGTACACGTTTTTGTATGGACGTTTATGTTTTCCCTTCTCTAGGGTATATACCTCCACCAAAAAAAAAAAAAAAAAACCCTGTGGCCATCAATTCCAACTCATAGTGACCTTATAGCTAGGCTCCCGTAAAGATAACAGCCCAGAAAACCCTGTGGGGAAGTTCTGCTCTGTCACATGGGGTCGCTATGAGTTCAAATCTATTTGACAGAACCTAACAACAACAACACGCCCTGTGCCCACCTAGTCATCCTCCCTCCCAGAACCCCAGGCAACCACTGTTGGAAACGTATACTTTTGAAGCAAGGAGAAAAAGAGCCGCCGGGAGAGGAGGCAATTCAGTAAGCACAGCTGAGAAGCAATCCTTGAAAATGCAACCCAAAGACAGAAGGGCCTTTAGTGAATTGGTTTCAGAATGCTTCATTGTTTTAATCCGGCAAATTGATCATTACAGAACTGATTACGCTAGAGCCACCGTTGGAATAAAAGGTGAAAATAAAATCCTTAATTTGAATTCCAAATTCGGATTTGGAGGTGACCTGGTAATTAGAAGACAGGTCGTTAGGCAAACTGGCTGTGGGTGGACGGGGCAGCTGATTGAGCCGGGGGGTCGACATAACCTTGCTTTTTCTTCTCTCCTTCCTGAGCGCATGACGGCGGGTGCTGGGCCGTGACGCAGACAGGGACCCCAGGAGGCACAGTGAGTGTTCCACACACGTCCCCTGGGGCAGTCCCGGCCAGAGCAGGGTCTTAGAGCCGCTCATTACTGGATCATGAGGAGCTGAGGGTCCTGGAGGAGAGGCTGGGGCAGTCAGTTGAGACACATTTGAGGTCAGGGGCAGCTGCAATTTACCAACTGCTACAGAAATATTTCCATATTTTCCCCAGCTGCTGGGACCAGGGACTGCAGGGGTCAGAATAACAGAGACGCCAACTTCTCCCCTCATTTGTCACCTGGGGGCGTCACTGGGGCCAGATAAAGACTTGTGAGGGTCTCAGCCATGACGAGATCATGGCACCCCTTCATATATAATTCAATTGAACACTTACTTTTTTCAATTGTTTTTATTAGGCATTGAGTACCCACAAAAGAGTATCTATGAAATAAGTGTAGATGTAAGGAATAACTCAACAATGCACCCCTGCATACTCACCACCCAGCTTTAAAAAAAAGAAGGGCGGTGTCACCCTTGAAGGACCTTAGGGGCCCCTTCTTATCCCACCTACCCCCACCCCCGACTTCAGAGGTGACTTTCATCTTGAATTTTGCATTTACCACTCCCTTGTTTTCCTTTTTTAAGTTGAATTTTTGGGTTGAGGTGAAACTCACGTAACATAAAATCAACCAATTTTAAAGTGTACAACTGAGTGGCATTTAGTACGTTCACAATGTACAACCATCACCACTTTCTAATTTCAAAACATTTTCATCACGCAAAAGGAAACTCTATACCCGTTAAGCAGTAGCTCTCCAACTCCGCCTCCTCCATAACCACTAATCAGCATCTGTCCCCACGGATTTGTCATTTAAGTGGGATCATACAATGACTGTCCTTTTGTGACTGAGTGACTTCACTCAGCATGATGTTTTCAGGGTCCATCCATGTTGTGGCAGGCGTCAGGACTTCGTTTCTCTTTATGGCTGAGTAGTATTCCATTGTATGCATGCGCCACATTGTGTTCATCCATTCCTCAGCTGATGGGCCCTTGAGTTGTTTCCACCTTTTGGCTATTGTGAATACTGCTGCGGTGAACGTTGGTGTACCTATAGCTGCTTGCGTCCCTGCTTTCAATTCTTTAGGGTACATACCTAGGGATGGAATTGCTGGGTCGTATGGCAACTCTAAGGAGCCCTAGGAAACCCTGGTGGCGTAGTGGTTAAGAGTTATGGCTGCTAACTAATAGGTCGGCAGTTGGAATCCACCAGCGCTCCTTGGAAACCATATGGGGCTGTTCTACTCTGTCCTATGGGGTCGCTATGAGTCTGTATCGACTCGACGGCAATGGGTTTGGTTTTGGGGTTTCAGGAGCCCTAGTGGTGAAGGTCGGCCATTCAAACCCGTCAGACACTCTGTGGAAGAAAGATGTGCAGTCTGCTTCTGTAAAGATTTACAGCCTCGGAAACCCTGCGCGGCAGTTCGACTGCCCTGTTGCTGTTGCTGCGTGTCATCGAGTCAATTCCGACTCATAGCGACCGTACAGGACAGAGTAGACCTGCCCCATAGGGTTTCCAAGGCGTGGCTGGTGGATTTGAACCGTCGACCTTTTGGTTAGCGGCCGAGCTCTTAACCACCGTGCCACCCGGGCTCCTACTCTGGCTCATAGGGTCACTATGAGTCGGAATGGACTCAACAGGAATGGCTTGCCAATGGGTGTGTAACTCTGTGTTTAAGCTTATTGAGGAACTGCCAAACTCCTGCGCCTTTTTGTAAGTTTCACCTTTGCGTGTATCTCCAAACAGTATACTCTTTCCTTTCGCCTGTTTTGAACTTTATATGAATGGAATCATGCTGTTTGTATCCTTCCGCAACCCGCTTTTTCCCTCAATGCAATACCCGAGTGTCATCCATGTTGCTTTAGAAGAGCTGTGATCCGTTCGTCCTCTGCGCCGTGGAGAGCTGACCACAATTGATCTATGTGTTCTCGGCTTGACGGACATTTGGGTTATTGCCACTTTTGTACTGCCACAGACAAGGTTGCTCTCAGCCGACGGTTCTCTAGTGAGCAACATATCCGGGGTGAAAGGTGCACCTTCAGCTTCGCTAAGGAACGACAAGCTGTTTTCCCAAGTGGTTGTAACCAACTTACATGCCCACCCATGGGATTTACGTTTTCTAGTGGCTCCGCAGCCTTACCCACACCTCATGCTGTCAGACCGTCTTTCCATGTGGATAACTATTGTCCCCGCATGATTGACTGAGAAAATATATCCTCTTCCCACTGACCTGCAAAGCCAGCTTTGTCAGAGAGTGAGTTTCTACACGTGTATCATCTGTTTCTGAGCGCTCCACTCTGTCCCGTTGCTCTATCTGTCTATTGCTGTGCCAGTACACACTGTCTGAAGTACAGCACCGGGTGATAAGTCTTAAGATTGGCCAGGCCGGTCCCTCCACCTCCTCCTTCTTTAGGGCTGTGTTATGGACTGTATTGTGTCCCCCCAAAATGTGTGTCAACTTGGCTAAGCCATGATTCCCAGTGTTGTGTGATTGTCCACCATTTTGTCATCTGATGTGATTTTCCTACGTGTTGTAAATCCTATCTCTATGATGCTGATGAGATGGGACAGGTGGCAGTTATGTTAATGAGGCGGGACTCAGTCTACAAGATTGCATTGTGTCGTGAGCCAATCTCTTGAGATATAAAAGAGACAAGCAAGCAGAGAGACAGGGGGACCCCATACCACCAAGAAAGCAGCCCTGGGAGCTCGTCTTTTGGACCGGGGGTTCCTGCACTGAGAAGCTCCTAGACTAGAGGAAGATTGATGACAAGGACCTTCCCCGAGAACCAACGGAGACAGAAAGCCTTCCCCAAGAGCTGGCACCCTGAATTTGGACATCGAGCCTCCCAGACTGAGAGAGAATAAGCGTCTCTTTGTTAAAGCCATCCACCTGTGGTATTTCTGTTAGAGCAGCACTGGATGACTGAGACAGGGTGCCTTGGCTATTCTTGGCCATTTGCTCTTCTGTATAAATTTAAGAACCACCTTGTCAACCTCTAAAAAACAACACCTAACACTGTTAATAATAATTTCTTCATGTCATCTGAGGAACCCTGGTGGCGCAGTGGTTAAGCTCTAGGCTGCTAACTGAAAGGTCAGTGGTCCAAACCGAACAACTGCTCCGTGGCAGAAAGATGTGGCAGTCTGCTTCCGTAAAGATTCCCGCCTAGGAAACCCTATGGGGCAGTTCTACTCTGTCCCATAGGGTCGCTGTGAGTCGGAATCGACTCGATGGTAACAGGTTTGGTTTGTTTTTGTCTTTCATGTCATCTAACACACACTTCCCCAGACTGTCTCAAAGGTGCTTTCGAAATTGCTGGTTTGGTCCAATATGGATGCAGGCCTCCACGCTTAGCATTGGGTGGATACATCCCTTGTGTCTTTTAAAATCTGGAACGGCTCCTCGTGCCCTTTCTTCCAGGCAAAAGCCAAGTCATTGGTCCTGTAGCATTTCCCACAGTCTGGATTTGGCTGGTTGCATCCCTACGTGTCTTCTGCTGTGTTCCTCTGTTCCCTGCATTTCCTGGAAACTGGTAGGGTCAGGTGCTGTGGTTTAGACGTCCCTATCTGTTAGAAATGCATCCTTAAGTATTGATGGTGAAATGCCATGATGTCTGGCATTTCCTTTAAAATACTGCAGACCGAAAGCAATGTGGGGGATCTGCGAACAGAAAAAGGCACCTAGTGGAACAACTGGGGCCATCTGAGGAAAGTCTGGAGTTTAGTCACCAGTAACGGACCAGTATTCATTGCTTAGTTTCGACAAATGTACCACAGACATATAAGATGTTAGCATTAGGGGAACCTGGCTGGGGGGACTTGGGAACCCTCGGTACTATCTTTGCACAATCAAAAGTTTGTTTAAAGGTTGAATGGACATAGGGAATCAGGGGTGGAAAGGAGGAGTGTGCTGTCGCAGTATGGGGAGAGCAATTAGGGTCACATAACAATGTATGTATACATTTTTCGACGGGAGACTAACTTGAAATGTAAACTTCATCTAAACTACAACAATTAAAAAAAAAAAAAGGTTGTTTAAAAAGTGCTCCAGGAGAAAGAAGTGTATAAATGGCAAAAATGGGCAAGACGCAACAGTAAAAAAGCAAACTCTTTGCTTAGGAAATGAGCAAAAGATATGAACAGATATTTTACCAAAAAGGCTATATGGATGGCAAATAAGCACATGAAAAGGTGCTGAGCAGCTAACATGAAAAATAGTGATAACCCCAAATGCTGGCTAGGATGCAGAGAAACCGGAAGGCTCATACATTGTTGGTGGGAATGCAAAAGGCTACAGCCGCTGTGGAAAACAGTTTGGCTGCTTCTTATCAACGCTGGTGGCGCAGTGGTTAAGAGCCTACGGCTGCTAACCAAAGGGTCGGCAGTTCGAATCCACCAGCCACTCTTTGGAAACCCTACGGAGCAGTTCTACTGTGTCCTATAGGGTCACTATGAGTCAGAATTGACTCGAAGGCAATGGGTTTTGGTATCAACTAAACACTTACACAGAAGCAGCACACGGAGCCTCGTGGTCTTGGAGCAGGTCTGTATCGTGGCTGTGGTGGTAACACGACTCTGCACACGAGATGGGACGGTACCCAAATCTGAACCAGCTGTGCGGATGGTGCCCGTGTGCATTTCCTGGTCGTGATATTGACCTACAGTTATGCAAGATGCTAACACGGTGTGGGGCGGTGGGGAGTCGGGGAAGGGTGTCCCGTGCCTCCCTGTGCATTTCTTACAACTTTCTGTGAATCTGTAAAATTTTAAAAGCTCCAGAAATACTCCAGGATAAAACTAGGGGGTGAAATGCAGAAGGCGGGCAAACGGTCGACAGTTATTGAGGCGCAGAGCCCTTCCCTGGGCTTCCTTACAGACTTCTCTCTACTTTTGAGAAAGTTTGAAAGTCTCCATGCTAAGCAGTTTTGTTCAGAGTTACTGCTAAACAAATGTCTGTGAATGAATGAGTGAAGGATTAATGAATAACTCGAGGCTGAACCTGCCATTCCATAGATAATGGAGGTAAGACCCAGAGCGGGGGGACGTGGTCAAGGTCACACTGAGTCCTAGAGGCCAACCAGGATTTGCAGTTTAGTTCTCTTTGCATACATTTTGTAAACTTTGTACCAGGGGGACATCCGCACATACTTGTTGTAAAAACAAACAAGGGCTACATTTGACTCTACAGCGAGGGCTGCGGAGTAGGAGACGGGGTTTGGCCACAGCTGGGACAGGAGAGGGGCGGCCGGCAGCCTGGTGTGCAGCCGGCAGGCAGCCGGGCAGGTCAGAGGCCCCGAGAGAGATTTTGCTCAAGATGGAATCAATCGAAGGTCTGGTGTGTTTGAACATCTTGAGAAAAGATTTACACAACTGGACGAGAGGCGAGGGTTGAATTAGTGATAAGTGCATGGAAAACTAAGCGAACAGCAACCCCAACGACAATGATTAACTCCTGGGAAAACACAGGCTGTGCAGGGCAGACACGTCACCGTGGTCTGCGTGGCCCCCCGGGCATGGCATGGAGTGGCTGTGTGATTTCAAATGATGGGGGATAGGAAGTGGGGGTGGGAGAGAGCAGAAGCTGAGCCTTCCCCAGGGAACAGGTAGGGGCGCAGCCCGTCCTTCCAGGGGCCAACGGTGTGAGCAAAGGTCTGGAGGTGCCCAGCGGCCCGGAGGACAGTCCCCTGCTCTGCCCGCTCCGCACCCTCCATCCTCTGCTTCCTCCTCTCCCTCTGGATGGCCTGTCCTTGCCCCTTCTAGAGAGCCACCAGACTCCCCCCATTCACGCAAGCATTTGCTCCTGGATGCCCACCCTCTCTTCCGCCATTAACTGCTGCTTGCATGTCAACCATCTTGGAGACGCCTTCCTTACCCCCACGTCCTGTCCAGCTCCTCTCTGTAGCAAACTCCTCCACCGAATTGCCCACTTCCTCGTGTCCCTTCTCCCCTCAGTCAGCTCAGTCGGCCTGCCGGCCCCCGCCCCACAGGAAAGCAGGCTTGTCCAGGCCCTCTATGGCCCTCATGTGGCCTCATCCAACAGCCCCTCCTCTGCCCTCACCTTGCCCGCCTCTGGGCAACATGCCACCCAGTCACCGACGCCTCCCTCCCCGCCCCCCATGCCGTCCCAGGCCCTACCTTTTCGGGCTGGTCCCTGGCCACCCATGCTGCCCTCTCCAGGGGCCCTGTCTGGGCTGGGGACAAGAAGTGTGGCATGTGGACGGTATTTAAAGGCCGGAGAGTGGAGGACAACACCTGGGGAACACCCCACCCACCACTTTATCCCTAGACCCCCAGACACAGGCAGCACCTGTGCATGCACACACATACACACCCGTCCTCACGCTTGCTCACATCCCGGGAAGCCACTCAGGTGGACTCACACATACAGTCACACACAGAGACAACTCAGACATGACACAGCCAGGCCATTCTGAGGGGCAGACTCCTGTCCAGCTGTGTCCTGGACAACAGCTAGGTGACAGAGAGAAGGAGGACACTCAGGTCCCCAGAGCATGTGGCTTCGGTCGCTGAGCAAGGACACATGAAGAGCACAAAGCAGAGCCTGGTACCTGTGCCATCTTTCTGCCGGTGTCCTCAGAAACAGGGGGCCGGAGGGCGTGGCCCACAGTGTGTGCAGTGGGTTGAATGGTGGCCCCCAAAAGATGCATCCATGTCCTGGAACGTGTGAATGGGACGTTATTTGGGAAAAGGTTCTCAAAAGGAAATCATCTTGGACTAGGTGGGCCTAAGTCCAACGAGGCTCAGAGGAGAGCCACAGGGAGAAGGATGACGCAGGCAGAGAGGCCCTGTCTCCTCCGGCAGCCCTGAGGGGCTGGGACACGCTAACACATACACACCTGCCATTGCCTTGCACATACGTGCGAAAATCATTTGATCCCCAATGCACCTGCCTGGGTCCTACAGTCCCTGGGGCCCTCTTGCCCAATGAGGTGTTGGGAGGGGACGCCTCCAGACCCAGAGGGAGCTTCCTGCGTGAGGGACCAAGCTCAGAGGGCCAACAAGCAGGTTCCAGACACGGTGGCCCACCCGTCTGTGGGTTGGTGGGAGCCTCCTCCCTCCCCCGGAGCAGGCCCAGCCCACCCCACCCTACGGAGACCAGGCCTACTAGGCCGTGCTCCACCTTGCCTGGCCTCTCCTCACCCACCCCTTGGAGGGCACAAAGGGCCACACTGAGGAGAGGACAGGAGCTGGTGTAAGAAGGGGCAGGGGCAGGGGTCAACTCAAGGCCACCAGCTCCAAGAGACCAATTCCAGTAGTGCGACAGTGCTGGGGAGCCTCCAAGGGCAACCAGCCACAGCTGCTTTCCACTCAGTGTAGGTCCACAGCTCTGTGCACGCGTGTGTGTGAGGACAGTGTGTGTGTGCATGTGTGTGGACATATATGTGTGTGTGGGGGTGTGTGTGTGGGTGTGTGAGAGAGAGAGAGGGCCAAGAGTGTGTGTGAGGACTTGAGGGTGTGTGTGATATATGCGTGTGTGTGTGTGTGCACGTGCGCACACATGTACCAGTGAGTATTGGCAGCAGTGTGTGTGAGTGCATACTGTGAACACGTGGGAGCATGTGGCAGTGTGACTGCAGGCAGGAGTGTGCAGGAGGGCATGTGAGAAAGCATCGAGAGAGGTATGGAAGCAGAGATCACGTGTGTGTGTGAGTGTGCGTGTGTGAGCACCCTCTATCCCAAAGACTGCAGGCACAGAGCTGCCATTCGATAAGACTACTCAGGCTCTTGAACAAAGGGGACAGCCTCTGCCATCTCCTCACAGCCACCCCCTCTGATGCAGCTGCCGCGTAGCCATGCCCATCCGAGCTCTTCTATGCTTCCAGCCTCATTTTCACCCCAAATCCACACACATGTGTGCATGCACACACACGCCCATGTGTACACCCATGCACACTTGCACACATACTCACATGCACAAACATACCTACACGCCTGGTGGCAGAGTACACTCAGCCATATAGAAACTCTTTCTAGGTCCCTAAACAAGTTAGGCAGTTTCAGGCCTCCATATTCTTGCCCATGCCGTCCCCGCCACCTGGTGCACCCTTCTTTCCTGCTCCACTTGGTGAACTCCTATTTCAAGACTCAGTGCTCCCCCACCCCTCTGGAGCTTTCCTAACTCCTGCCCTATTGAGGATCTGATGGGCCATTTACTGAAGGCAGTTCACTTCCTCCTGAGTCCTCTGCTACCATCCCACTAACTATCCCCAGCCCTAGATTGTCCCTGGAAACTAATGAGTCGGTTCATTTGTTCCACAAAGATGTGTTGTGTGCCTACTATATTATGCTTTCCCCCTAAAGATAAACTATCAGTTAACATAACTACTCATCAATTATTACTTTGGGATACATACTTACCAAAAGCTGTGATTTAGACAGGGTTTAAAGAGATGCCATTAACGAGGGATAAACTAAGGACCTTGCTTCAATGTCAACTGTAAACTGCCATTGCTTGTTAACCTGGATCTGTCTCAGAAGTGGAATACACAATTCACAAAACACCTCTTCCTGGAGTTAAAAACTTCTTACAAAAACTCCCAGCCCTATCCATGCCTCTGTTATGTTAGAGATAAGAATGTTTACTGGTGGCTTCACCCCTTTTCCATGGTGAAGGATAGAGAGGATTCGGGCTGTCCTTCCTTTTCCTGAGTCTAGGTCTAGAATAGCCAAAGGAAGTAAAACCATCTCCTCCAAGTTCCCTTTCCCTCTGATACCCTCTTCTGCTGACAGGCCCAAAACATTGGGAAAACTATAACTGGTAAAAAAAAATAAAAAATAAAAAAGCCCATACCAAAACCTATGGGACACAGCTAAGGCAGTGCTCAGAGGTCAATTTGTAGCAATAGATGCACATATCAAAAAAGAAGAAAGGGACAAAAATCAAAACGTTAGCCCTACAACTCACACAAATGGAAAAAGAACAGTAAAAGAAGCCCACAGCTACCAGAAGAAAGGGAATAACAAAGATCAGACTAGAAGTAAATGAAATAGAGAATAGAAAAACAGTAGAAAGAATCAACAAAACCAAAAGTTGATTCTTTGAAAGGATCCACAAAATGGACAAACCATTGGCCAAACTGACAAAAGACAAATAAGAGAGGATGCAAATAACCCAAATAAGAAATGAAATGGGGGACATTACAACAGACCCAACAGAAATAAAAAGGATCATAACAGAGTATTATGAAAAACTATACTCCAACAAATTTGAAAACCTAGAGGAAATGGATAAATTTCTAGAAACACACTACTTACCCAAACTAACACAAAGTGATGTTGAAAATCCAAACAGACCCATAACAAGAGAAGAGATTGAAAAGGTAATAATTAAAAAAAATAAAAAAACTCCCACCAAAAAAAAAGCCTTGGCCCAGATGGCTTCACTGGAGAATTCCACCAACATTCAGAGAAGAGCTTATACCAGTACTACTCAAACTATTTCAGAACATAGAAAAGGAAGTGACACTTCCAAATTCATTCTATGAAGCCAGCATAACCCTGATACCAAAACCAGGCAAAGACACCACAAAAAAAGAAAATTACAGACCAATATATCTCATGAATATAGATGCAAAAATTCTCAACAAAATCCTAGTCAATAGAATACAGCATCATATCAAAAAAATACTATATCATGACCAAGTGGGATTCATACCAGGTATGCAAGGATGGTTCAACATTAGAAAATCAATCAACGTAATCCGCCACATATATAAAACAAAAGAAAAGAGTCTTGATCATCTCAATCAACGCAGAAAAGGCATTCAACAAAGTCCAACACCTATTCCTGATAAAAACTCTCAATAAGATAGGACTAGGAGGGAAATTCCTCAACATAATAAAGGGCACCTATACAAAACCAATGGTCAACATCATTCTCAAAGGAGAGAGGCTGAAAACATTCCCTTTGCGAATGGGACCCAGACAAGGATGCCCTTTATCACCACTCTTATTCAATATTGTGTTGGAAGTCCTAGCTAGAGCAATAAGGCAAGAAAAAGAGATAAAGGGCATCCAAATCAGTAGGGAAGAAGTAAAACTATCCCTATTTGCAAATGATATAGTGCTATACATAGACAACCCAAAAGACTCCACAAGAAAACTACTGGAACTAATAGAAAGATTCAGCAGAGTAGCAGGATACAAGATAAACATAGAAAAATCAGTTGGATTCCTATACACCAACAAACAAAACTACGAAAAGGAAATCAGGAAAGCAATACTATTTATAATAGCCCCTTAAAAAAGGCCCTCATCTGCATAAAAATCTAAAAATTTATTTCAACAACAATAAAAAGCATCATTGATAAATGGGGCAATCCACCAAGAAGACATAACAAGCCTAAATGCATACGCACCAAACAACAGAGCTGCAAAATATGTGACACAAAAACTGGTTAAGACTGAAAGGAGAAACAGTTGTAATTGGAGACTTCCACACCCCTCTCTCACTAATTGACAAGACAACTAGACAGAAAATCAGCAAGGATATAGAAGAAATCAACAACACCGTCAACCAACACGACCTAATGAACCTTTATAGACCACTCTACCCCACAGCAGAATACACATTCTTTCCAAGGGCCCAAGGCTGCATCTTCCCAGTGCGACTTCTCTGGGCACGTGCAGTGGGAACCTGGTTCCAGGTCTGTGCAGCTGCAGCGGTGGTGGGTGGTGCAAGCTCTAGCAGCCACATCAGCAGATCCTCCCAGCCCTCTCCTGGTCTGCAGGGCACTCAATGAACCACGGCCCTGGATGGGGCAAGCTGCCTCCCCCTGTACAAGCCCACCCCACCCCAGGACCCTGCAGCACTGGCAGTCAGCCAGGCTTTCTTTGTGCATCTTAGGGTTCCTCCATGGGGCTTCCATGCCCTCAAGTGGGCACCCCCTCCCTTACAAAGGCATGCCCTGCTGGTCTTTCCTTCCAGACGATTTCCTCAGGAACCAAGGCCTGCAGCTGACAGGTCATAGAACCTGCTACAGAGGTGTCCTGGGGGCCACCAATGGTGACATTGTAGCTCGGCCTCCTCCCGCCCCTGCCCACCTTTCCTCCTTCAGCATATGCCCAGCAAGCACCTGGAGGGGGCGGTGGCCAGCCTCAGGCCCTGCCAAGCTGAGGGTGATGGGAAGGGGGGCCTTGGAAAGCCCACATGCAGCTCTCTGAGACAGCATGGTGGAGCTCTCGAGGCCAGGAGGGTTGCCTGGGCACCGGCGGAAGGGGCAAAAGATGAAATCACTGTGGCTGGTGGAGGGGCAGCTGGTGCTGGTCCAGGAAGGCCCAGAGGAGTCTCTGAGAGAAGTCTGGGGGTGCCTTCTGGGAAGGGGGGGATGCATACGGAACAGCAACAAGGCCCTGCCTGAAGTGGAAGAAGGGACGAGGAGAGCAGGTGGGAAAGAAGGCTGAGGGGGCCCATCAGAGCTCCGGGGATGGGGCTTCCGAAGGCAGGTATCCGGGCCACTCCCGGGAGCTCTGAGCCCTCACCAGAGGCAGGACAAGGCAATAGGCAGTGACAGGCAGCGGGTATGACAGGCAGCAGGGTGTGGCCCAAGTGTAGGTGGGCAAGCCAGGAGGGGCCCTGCCCAGTAGCAGCAGCCAAGGAGCTGGCCCGGTGACCAGCCAGCCAGCACCAGGCAGTTGGCGTGCCTCCGTGGGCTGGGGCTCCTGGAGGCAGGCCCGGCTCTCGGTCCTCTCTGTAGCCCGGAACTGCCCGCCGCTGCTCTCCCACCACAGACCCAGCCTGCAGGCCTCTCTGCAGACCCCAGGGCAGGGCCCCCGCGTGGCAGCCTCCAGGCCACCCACCTGCACCCTTTGTCCGCATGGATGGACTGCAGTGGGGGGACGCTCCCAGGACAGAGGGTTTCCAAGACAGGGTCCTATGGTGCCCCGCGCCCCACTGTGGGCAGACCAGGCCCCAGGAGGGGCAAGACTGGGGCTCCTGGGAAGAGACTTCGGCTGGCGCGCCAGCCCCCATGTCACCCACCTCCACCTGTGTCCCTCTGCCCTTGCTGCCAAATCACAGAGCTCTTGAAGAAAAATCAGCTGTAGCATCACTCAGACTGGTGTCCGGGGCTGGGGGACAGCTCTGACCACCCACTGGGCTGGGGCCCACACCCATTCTCCCACATCCTGGCTGTCCTCACCTGTACTCGGCCCCCCTTTCCCCTCTGGGGCTGCATAGCACAGGATCGAGGACCGGGGTGCAGTGAGGAGGCTGAAGCCATGGTCGTTGGGGCTCTGGTCTTCTCTCCCACTGTGTGTCCCCAGAGCTGGGCCTCTCAGGCTCCTGACGGGGGCCAGGTGAGACTGTCGGCCCCCTCGGCCCCCACCCCACCGCAGCAGCTCTCCTCTGGGGGGAAGGGTGCAGTGAAAAGAGGCTCCTACCGCTAGAGGCAAGTCTAGTCACCAGGTGAGTCAAAGGTGACCCTGGAATGGCCAGGTTGGTTAACCAGCTCCCAGAGTCGGCACTGGTGGGGATGGTTCCAGCACACGGGGACCCAGCATCCTCTTCGCGTTAGGCATGGGGCCGAGCCCCTGCGGGTGTCCCTGCAGGGACCGCTAGCAATGGTAGCTGACAGGCCACACTGCTGGGTGTCCAGTGGGAGGCGACTGAGGCTGGACAATGAGGACTGGTTGCAGACCCCCACGGGGAGGGCCAGCATTGAGGTCAGGCTGCCTGCCTGCCCCTGAGCCAAGGGCCTTGTGGGCCCCCTTCCCACCTGAGATGTCTTGGCTCACTGCCACCCCTGGGCTCTGGCCTCCCAGTCCTGCCCGCCCCCGCCCCCCCGCCACTTGCCTCACTCTCTCTGCCCAGGGGTTGGCACTGAGGGGCGGGTGGGTCACGTGTCGGATGCCGATCAGCTCCCGATGTGGGAAGCAGGTACTGAGGGGTAATAACGGCTGTCTAAATTTAGCTGAGCCTTCCTTGTAGCAAACCCCTCAAGTGGGAGAGAGGGGAGGGCTGGAGAGAAGACACGGGGGCCTGCGGACTGTGACAGAGGAGAAGGCCCTGACCTCTAGGGGCCCTCTGTCAGCCTGGACTCCAGGGTGGACAGGCCCTCCTTGACATCAGGGTCGTGTCAAGTCTGATGGCATGCACAGCCCTCGGGACCTCTGTGAGCCCAGGAGCTGAAAGAAGAGTGATCTGGACGAAGCCAAGCCCCAGAGGGCCGAGGCAGTCCCCTCTCTGCAGGTCACGGCCTTAACCTTGGCTCTGGCATCGGCTCCCTAACAAGCCGTCTCTCTGGGCCCCCACGTCCTCATCAGGCGCTGCAGGAGGGCTCGCGACTGAGCTGAGCCTCTAGGGTGCCAGCAGCCACTGGGGGCAGGGTGAGTGGGTGTGCTGGGGGCAGAGGCACCCCCAAACCGCAGCAGCTCCCCTCCCCACCCTTACTCAAGGACCCTGCAAGCAAGGACTTGACCCTGGAGCTGGGAATCTCCAACACGGGCGTGAGGGCATGTTCAAGGGCGGCCTCCTCGGATGTGGCAGCAGCTGGGGGGCTGGTGCAGCAGAAGGGCTCCAGCCTGTAGAGGGGCCTGTGGCAGCCCCCACAAACCTCAGCCCGAGAGCCCAGTGAGTGCTTGGAGAGTGTCCACCTGTCATGCCCGCCTGTCACGCCTGCCAGGACCTGCTCTGGCTGTGCCCCCTGGGTACCAGCTCTGTCACCGCCTCTGGGCCCCAGCTCCCTCCCTTTTTCACTTACTCCAGCCACACTGGGGACCCACGACAGCTGCCAGGCCCCAAAGCTGGGGCTCCTGACCAGATGGCCATAGCGTCTAGAAGGTGCTGTTCACAGCACTGCAGATGGGGGACAGGTGGAGAGAGAGAGGGGCGGGCTCGGGGGGGGGACACTTGTCATGAGGGCAGAGACACTCGAGGACAATGGGGAGACTGGAGACCTCAACTTCACAGGATGGCTCCAACAGCGGTTGGGAGGGGGCCTGCCTGCCTTTAAGACACCCAGTGACCCAACCGGCCGGGGAGGTCGGGCCCTCATGCGGGGGTGGGGCAGCCAGATGAGCCAACAGACAGGCCAGACAGAGGGCTCAGTGCGGGGATAGAGTGGGGCCAGAGGCAAGGCCCCAAGGATGGAGGTTAGAAAGCTCACAGGGTCCCCGCCGATACCTGCCGGCTCCTACATTAATCTCATTTGCTGTGATGAGGCAGCCGGACTGGAGAGGCACGTTCGTGGGGGGGGCGGGACGGAGAGATGTGGCTGTCAGGGCAGGTGGGCCACTCACTGAGGCCTGCCTC
>NW_004444245.1:344649-347592 GCF_000243295.1 Trichechus manatus latirostris
CTGTCAGGAAGCGCCTCCACACCGGCCCCTCGCCACTCGCCTCCCCTTGCCTGTCCAGCCAATGGGCATGGGCGGATGGCGTCTCCCGTAAAAGGATTATATCATCTGTAATGTATATCCAGACACACGCGCGCCTCTCGGAGGATGAGACAAGGAGAGGGAGCGCGGGCAGCTGGCTGGAGGGGGTTTATAACCAGGTTATTGAACCTGAGCCCTCCCAGAGTGGGGATGTTAATGGCTCCCACAGTCCTGGCCCCTCGGAAATCAATCGCTTCATAGGCTGGCTCTTTGCCCCTGCCCTGCCCTGCCCTCCCCTCCCTCCTTGCCTCGCCTCCCTCCTGTCCCTGCCTGGCGCTTGCCCCCCTGGGGGCTTGGCTGGCCTGCGTGTGACCGTCCACACAACCAGATTTGGGAGCTGCCACAGGGCCATTTTGTCTCAAATGCCTGGGCGCGGCCCCATTGGGCGCTGGGCTCTTTGCAGGCACAAGTCAACAGCTGCACGTGGAAAGGGGGGGCAGCTGTCCTGGGCAGGTGGGGGCTCCTGAAGGGATGGAGCGGTAGTACAGTGCATCTGGAATGCATCTCGTGGAGGACGGGAGGAGGGTTGAAGCAGGAGCAAAGGAAGCCTGTTTACCCACTGGTGGGTGATGGCGGCCTGGGGGTAGTTGTAATGTGAGCAAACGGCATCAGCGGCGGAGGTTGCTCTCCAGGGACCCGATGGCTGCCCAGAAATCAAATCTTGGGCAGGCGTGCACCCAAGCGCCTGGGCCCCCAAATGGGAGTGGGGTTTCTGTGCAGGGACAGACGGGTCAGGCCTAGTGCTCGGGCGTGGTGCCCCCAGAACCCACGGTGCACTGAGAGAAGTGGGCAGGAGGGGGCCTTCTGACTGCACAGGGCAAACGTGTCTGGCGGTGAGGTGGGACGGGCAGACCCCCCAGAGTGCAAGGAGCCTTGTCCTGGCTCAGCTCCATTGTCACTGGCCAGCATCCTCAGTTGGGCCAGACCTGAGACAAGCACACCTACCAGCAACGGACGCCTTCGGCCATGGCCCACTGCGTTACAGAGGAGGGTGGCACTGCCACACTGAGGACCTCTCCACCCCAAGCAAGCTCCAGCCAGGCTTCCGGTCCCCGTCACCTTGCCCAGGGTTGGTCTCTGCTGGAAGTTCTGGGGACTGCCTTCAGGGTCTTTGGGAGCACATGAGGGGTTCAAGAGGGCATGGCATCTGGGTAGGGAACAAGATGGCCGCCTCCCAAGGGAAGGGAAGGGAGTGACCTGCTGGTGGCCCTAGGCTAGCAGCCTCAGGGGCTCCTTCCTGCTGAGAGCCTTGGGCTTCTGGGAGGGAAGTGGGACATGAAATGGGCTCAGGTGCAGAGGCCGGGGGGGGGGGAGGTCTACAGCTGGCCACTCCCCATCCCGAGGTGTCTGGGAGGGGCAGGCAGGACCCGAACTGGTGGAGGCACGGTATGCACTCGGAGCTCCCAGCCCCCAGCAGAGTTAGGCCAAGCCTCCTAGCCCCAGAAAGGCCCTGGTGGGGCTAGCTCAGAGGCAGAGCAGGCTTGCGCCTTTAAAGCCCCCAGCAGGGTCTTGTTGCCTGGAGAGCAGAGACGTGGTGGGAGGGCTGGGGCGGGAACTTGGCAGAGGTGGGGGCAGCATCATTCAATCCAAATGTTCCTCCCCCAGCCTTCCAGCCCTGAGTCACTAAAGCGAAGGATTGGGGGGGGGGGAGCTAGTTATCCAACCCTTCTAGAAACTCCTCTGTGAGTCAGCTCACCGAGCCTTTACCGACGCCATGTGTCCCTCGGATGGGAGGCCTGAGGGCGGGGGCGAGAAGTGCCCATCTTTTTCGTCTTGCTGTGTTTTCTTGGTCCTGCTGCGGAGCACAGCTTTCGCCACGTGTGGGCTTTTTAGAAAAGGTCCTGAAACCTCAAACACGGAGTCCGGGGCAGGGCATCCGCGCACTTGCTGCATTTGGTGTCATTTTGGCGCCAGCCTCACTTCGGCACAAGCAGCTGGTCAGCCCTCTGAGTGGGTGCAGGCCAGGGCGCAGCCCGGAAGGCCCCAGGGGTCAGAGCAGGGAGAAGCTGGAAGGGCAGGGCAGCATGGGCTGAAGTGCAGCCAACCCTGGGAGACCACGTGGTCCCACCCCTCCCAGATGAACAGACGGGGAAACTGAGGCCCAGCGGCGGCAGGGACTTGGGCGCCACAGGCCAAGCTGCCTTCCTCCTCTCTTCTTGAGGGGTAATGACTCAGGGGAAATCCAGCTGGGCCGCAGCCAGGAGCCAGGCGGCCAGCCCTCCCTTGGCCACCCCTTTGCCAACGAAGCTGCTGGCATCCTGGCCCTGCCCGCCTCCTTCGAGATGGGGAACCCCAGCATGAGGCCAGCCCTGATGTCAGGGAGCGGAGGCTCCAGCCCGGTGGGTCTTCCGACCTCAGCCAGCGGAGGCCACAGCTGAGCCTCCAACCACCAAGGAACCACTGCCTCAGTTTTCCCCTTGCCGTAGCCGGGGAACATTCTGGGGACTCCTGGACTTGTGTAAAGGTCATATGAGGTCCTTGATGGATGCTTTCGGCCTTTGGTGGGGGGACAGCAGAGTGGAACTGAGTCACAAACACCCCCTCCCGGCCCCTCCCCTAAGCTTCGGCTCCACCCCTTCCAGGGCGCGGACGCCTGTTTGTGAAACGGTGGGTCTTCTCACCCTGAGCCAGGGTCTCACATGTGGGAATGAGAGAAGCTAGCGCGGGGCCCTGGGGGGCGGAGGGGGCTCCTGAAGCGCCGAGGCGGGGGCGCTGCCTAAAACTGCCCGGGCCCCTTGGCGTCCCGGGCTGGCAGCGGGGGTGCCAGTGAAGAGCCCGCGGTGCAGGCCTGCCCACCCCGCGCTCCGTGGCCCCACGCAGCAGGCGGCCGCGGGCAAGAGGCGGCAGGAGAACCAGGCAGGCCGC
>NW_004444245.1:348053-355281 GCF_000243295.1 Trichechus manatus latirostris
AGCCGCGCGCTGCCCTGGAGACACCGCCTCCCGGGCTACACACCCGCCCACACGCGCGCACAGACCGCCCGGCGGCCCGGGTGCCTGCAGTGCCCACAGCAGCAGCTCCTGACCCGACCACCCGCCCCGCTCAAACCCACACCCCCCAGCCCGTGCCACGCCCCAGGACACACCCAGGCACACACCCGCACATCCCCGCGATACCCGCTCTAAAGTCGGCGCCCCCACCATGCCAACTCCCCAGATGCCCAGTACAGACACCCCACCCACGTTGCCAGCCAGAAACACTGCAGTCCACCCACACCCAAGCCAAGCCCCCACACCAACCCACACCCACGTGCCCCTCCCGCGGGCTGTCCCGGCACCACAGCCCAGCGTCCCCGCGCCCACGCCCGCAGTCCTGCGCTGCCCGAGCACACACCGGCATCCCCAGCGCACAAGGCCTCACTGCTGCTCTCCAACACCCCTCCCGCCCCCATCGCAAATAGCCCCCTGCACCCCCACTTCCCTGAGCACCTCCCACCACTCCCCCACACCTGGCACACCGGCGCAGGAGCTGCAGCATTGGGTGGCAACTCTGCCAGGCGCCTCCGGCTCTCACTCGCAGCGGCTCGTAGCCCAGCCCCTAGGTGCCTCTCTAGGCAGCCCGAGACTCCCCAGCGTCTGGCTTGGCCTCTCCCCTAAAAGATAAAGAAGGCATTTGGGGCCCCAGGTAGGTACTGAGATGGCGCGAGGAAGGGGCGCGGGGAGGGCGAAGAGAGCAGTCTCTGGAACGGAGGCGGCCCAGCTGGGACCCAAGGGGTGCCAACTGCTGCCAGCACGTAGTAGGTGGCTTCGTGAGGGCCGGGGTCTGCGTGCTGTGCGTGTGCCTGTCTGCGGTGTGTGGGGGAGGGCTGAGTGTGCACGTGTGCTGGTGCGTGTCTGGGTGCGGGGGAGGGGGAAGGCAGGCAGAGGGAAAAGCAGGAGGCACCTTCCTGGGCTCTCGCGTGCAACAATTGGTTTCATTCATTCATGCCTTCTTTGTCAGCAAGCATTTCTTCCTGAGCACCGGGGCTGGGGCCAGCCAGCTGGGGGCCGCGCACACCCCGGCCTGCCTTGGAGGAGCTCCCAGTCCCGCCGGCAGACAGACCAGGAAACCAGAAAGCAATCCCCAGCAGAAAGTGTATTTGGTGGCAAAGAGACTGAATTTGGCAGCAACGCTGTCTCTGGGAGTTGTACTCCTGGCCATGTGACCGGGCCGCCACAGCCGAAATCCTACCACTGTGCGTGGCGGGAACGGTGCATTTCGGGGTGGTGGGGGGGCGCCGCTTTCCGGAGACTCCGGGGACCAGAGGGCACAGGCGGCGCGCAGGGCCTGCGGGCGGCGGCACCCCTACGGCCTCCAGGGGGCGCTGGCCAGGCGGGGCGAAGGCAGGGGCGCCCGGCGGGTCTCGCAAGGCGGGACGCCTGACAGGGAGAGGGCGGGGGCGGCGGGTGCAGCGCCCACCCTGCCGAGAGCGGCAGCGCGGCTCCGCCCGGCCGAGAAGACCTGGCGAGGCCGGGGCGCCCGGCGCGCTCCTCCGCCTGAGCCCTCCCGGGAGCGGCCGCGGGGCGGGGCCGGCGACCCAAGCAGGCGCTGCAGGGGGCTCGAGTCGGGGAGGCCTCGGCGGGGGGGGGGGACGCTTGGCGGCGCTCAGCCCTGCAGTGCGGAGATGGCAACAGGTTCCCGTTTGTCCTGCTGCTGGCGCTGCGGGGCGCTGCGGGGCGGGCGCTGCTGGCGCCCAGCACTGAGCACTCTACTTTGGAGATTGAATCCCCTCCACTCCTGAACGCTCCCTCCCGGGGCTGCCGGGGAGGCGCCAAGGCACAGCCGGCCACTGGCTCCTCGGTGGGAGGGCTCGCCAGCAGGGGTCTGGAGCAAGGGGTCCGCAATGGAGCCTTTGGGAGACACAGTCTCCGGCCCCCCAGGGCGTTCTTGGAGCCTAGGCATCCCCTTCCTTCACCATTGCGGAGGCCCTTCCTCCCCCTGCAGCTCCAGAGAGCGCCCTGGACACTTGAGGAACTCCTGTCTCCCAGAGCTTGGCAACCCTCTCTGCAACCACACTGAGCCTCCACAAGTATCTGCATTTCCTCGATGGCCACAGCATAGCTATGCGGGACAAGCTCCTTGGTGCCTTCAACCCCTGCCCATCCCAAGGTCCCATCCCCAGCTGCAGCAGGTGCCCACATCTGCCTCCCTGGAGCTAGGGTGTGAGACGCAGGAGCCCCAGGAGCACACTGAGAAAGAGGCAAATGAGCCCCGGATCTGAGGCTCTTGGAGTGACAGCCTGAGGGAGCGCCAAGGAGGGAGACCACAGCTAGCCCATAAGACTTCCTGTCTTCCTGGCTGCCTGGAGGAGAGTGCCTTGGTGGTGGGGGGAGTCCCAAAAAATGGACAGAATCTGGACAGCTGGCAGAGGAAGGCCTGTGCTGGGGGCAGGGCCCACAATGCCAGCGAGAAAGGGGGACACGGCCCAACAGCCTGAGGCCCTGGATGCAGGAGGTTTAAGTAGAATCATCCTGGAGGCCAGGGAGGGGAGGTCCTTGTATGTTCTTAAGCAGGGACATGATGGGCCATGGCTGGAGATCAGCCGTCTGACAGTGCTCCAGAAGTCCGAGGCTGGAGGCCCGCTGGGGGAGGGGCAAACTGGAGGCCCCTTAGAGGTGGCCTAGCTTTCTGGGATCTGTTCTCTTTCCACCAACATGACCTCCCAAGCATTTTCTCATCTTACTCTACGGCTCGTGAGACCAGTCTTTTCAATGGACGTATAGGCACGCGTACATAACTGCTCTAAATGTGGGACTTCCAGGTTGCTTTGCATTTTTCACTCCTTAGAAAAACGTTTTGTGGTGTCCGTTCTTTTGTGTACAGCTTTTCCTTCTTTTCGTTTATTTTCTTCAGGTAGATTCCCAGAAGTGGTCAAAAGGGATGGATTTGTTTTTTTCTTCCTGGATACATATTGCCAAATTAATTTCCAAAAGGGCTTTACCAATCTAGAATCCTACCACCAATACAGCAGCATGCCAATTTCACAGCAACTTTGCCAGCACTGGGCATTCTTACTTTGACATGATTTGATTTTACTCATGTAGTAGGTGGGGAGTGTTACCTTGTTTTTTGAATTTGCTTTCCCTTCATGCCTGAGGTTGAACATTTCTCCAAATGTTTTCGAACCAGTTGTGTTTCCTCCTTTATACAATAGCTTCATATTGTCGCCCGTTTATCAATCCTGGTCGTAACTTTCTGTTGATTTGTGTGAGTTTTGTCTTACGTGGCGCACATTTTCCTTCAACAGCGTGATTTGCTTTTGATGGGTTTGGTTGTCTCAGCGCTGACCACCACCTGACGTTTCTCATGTTTGGTCTCCTTGTTTGCTGCCGGTCTGTCCTGCTAGCCTGTGAGCACCTTGTGAGCGGGGGCTTATCACCCTGTGCCCGTGCCGGGGATGGAGGCCACTGGCCTTTGCTGAGTGAATGGCTGAGTTCTGGCGGCAGGGCAGAGGGGCAGATTGAGGCATCCAGCTGATGGGTTCGAGCCTAAGGTCAGTGCAGGGACAGAGAGGAGAGTATGGATTTGACAGATGTTCAAGTTGAACCGACTTCCCTCAAGATTGAGTCGATGGAGGCGAGGGGCAAGGGGTGACTCTCAGGATTCTGGCCTGGGTGACTGGTGGATATGCTGGCTGAGAAGCTGGGCGGGATTGAGGAGTTGAGCAATGTGGTAGGAGCAGAGTGCGGTGGGGTGGGGTGGGGTTTGGAGCTCAGAGCCCCTGGGTGCCTTTGGCCAGGGCTGTCCCACTGAAGCCCATAGCGGTGCCTAGCCCTTGGTGGGAGCTCCGGGCCAGAGGCAGCGCTGGGTTTCTGGCCCTGGTTCTGCTCCCCCCACACACACACCGTCGGTGGCATCCCACAGTAGCCCAAGGTGGTGGCCACTGTGGATACATTATACAGATGGCACCATTGAGGTCCAGGCAGGGGACATGATTGTCCAGAGTCACCGAGTCAGTTGGGTTGGAGGCAACCTCTGGGGCAGGGGCGCTGGGCTCTGCTCCTCAGTCCACCCCTCCCCCACCTCCTGGCCGGGTGGCGCCACCAGGGGAGCTGTGCTTGACCAGTCCTTACTGGGCCCCTGACCGCCCTTGGCCTCTGCCCCATCCTGTCCCGCCTCGGTGGAAGCCCCAGCTTAGCGCGCCACTCGCAGGGCCCACCCAACCGCTCTCGCTGGAACCCGTTGGCTCGCTGGCCACCCTGAGCCCTCCCCTGCCCGCCCCCGCCCCGCCCCTCTGAGCCGCAGCTCCGCATCCAAAAGGAGCGGCTTCCGAGTGGAAGCTGGGTCTGGGGCCAGCAAGTGGCAGGAGCGCTGGGAACGCGGGGCTTGCCTTCCACGTGCGCGCCTCCTCGGCAGCCCGGCCTCTTGCTCGGCAGCCGGGCCTGGGGAGCCCCTGCCTGGGACGGCGCCACACGCCCCGCTGTGGCCAGGACGTCCGCAAGTGGCTGCTCGCTGCCTGATCGCACTCCAGGTCTCTCTCCTTTTGTCCTGTCCTCCCCGGGGGGATAGGGACAGCTTGGCTCCGAGAGGGCACGCTGAAACTTGTCACCTGGGTGCCACCTCTGCCCGGGCCCGCCTGGCCATGGGGGGAAGTAGGCCTTGAACCCCTGTCCACACACCCAAACTCCAAAGCCTGAACTTGGGGAGTGATCGCGGGCAGGCTGAGCGAGAGACGCAGAAAGGGGGTGTGAAGGGCAGTGGCACTGGCCTTGAGGGGTCTCCGGAGGGACCGAGGAGGGACCCTTAGCCGTCAAAGGCCCTGTTAGATGACCAGCTTTCCCCGTCCCAGAGCAGGGAGCAGCGCCGGGCACCGGCTGTTTTTCTTGGGGGGGGCGCCCTCCTGCGCGTCTTCACTGGGGTCGTGGGAGAAGAGGAGCCGGCGGTGGGGGGTGTCCTGCGGGCCTGGACGCCTGCCGTGAGGAGCAGGGGCGGCTTCAGCCGCCCGGGCTCACACCCACCTCCCCTTTCTTCACAGCGCCTGCGGCCTGACGTGCAGGGAGCCGATGGAGGGCCTGGGCCGCTCGTGCCTGTGGCTGCGCCACGAACTGTTGCCCCCGAGGCCGCAGCTACTGCTCCTGGACTGCCGCAGCCGCGAGCTGTACGAGGCGGCACGCATCGGCGGGGCGCTGAGCGTGGCCCTGCCAGCGCTGCTGCTGCGCCGCCTGCGCCGGGGGAGCCTGTCGGTGCGCGCGCTGCTGCCCGGGCCACCGCTGCAGACACCCCCGCCCGCCCCGGTGCTCCTGTATGACCAGGGCGGCGGGCGGCGGCGGCGCGGGGAGGCCGAAGGCGAGGCCGTGGAGGAGTGGGAGGCCGAGTCGGTGCTAGGCACCTTGCTCCAGAAGCTGCGGGAGGAAGGCTACCTGGCCTACTACCTACAGGGTAGGTGTGCACAGGCGGGCCTGGGAACGCAGGGCCCCTCCCGCCCCGGGAATTCATAAATTAATTCGACCTTGGGCAAAGCAGAGGGAAGACTCCCTCTCTGACTCCCTGCCATGCGGCTGGGGGCTGGGGGTCTGAGCATGACCTTGGCCCAGTCCTTCACCCTTTGGAGCCCCAATTTCCGAGTCTGGAAAATGGGAGAACTGGGCTGACCTGACCTAGCTTGGCGGATTCTCAAGAACCAAGTGCCAGGTGTGGGAGGAGAGCAGGCTCCCCGGCCTCCCGATGGTGGTCACCCCACCTCCTAGGGCAGCAAGAGGCCAGACCCCCGGCTCTGGGGGCATACAGCAAAAGCAGGGATTTGCCTCCACACCCCCATAGTCATGGCGGGGCTGGGAGGGGGAATGCGGCCGCTCCCCAGCGCCCAGGGCAGGGACAGGGCTCCCATGAGCCTACGGAGCTAGCTTTTCCCACCCCTGTCAACCGGTGGCCAAGGAGGTCTATTCTGAATGTGTTCCGCTTTGCGGCGGTCTGCCTGGGCTCCATCTCCCGCAGCACCAGCGGGAGCTGTGGAGCCAGGGTGGTGGCGGGGGTGCCCACAGCCTGTCAGGCGACCTCCTGATCCACAGGGGGGGACACTGGTTTAGCTCAAGCTGTAGGCTTTCTTGTTCTCTTTTGGGCCATCTGGGGTTAGCTCCCTGTCCCCAGCCAGCTGAGCAGGACCCTCCTTCTCCCCACAGGTGGCTTCAGCCGATTCCAGGCCGAGTGCCCTCACCTGTGTGAGAGCAGCCTCCAGGGCCATGGTGGCCCCAGGGCAGCCCAGGCCCCCGGGCCAGTGCCTGTGGTGGGGCTGGGCGGCCTCTACCTGAGCTCTGACTGCTCCGACGCAGAATCTGAGCCGGAGCGTGAGCCCACAAGCTTTGGCCTGGATTCGGAGGGTGTCACGCCCCCGCCAGCAGGGTTGCTACCATTCTTTCCTGTCCAGATTCTGCCCAACCTGTACCTGGGCAGTGCCCGGGATTCGGCCAACCTGGAGAGCTTGGCCAAGCTGGGTATCCGTTACATTCTCAACGTCACCCCCAACCTCCCCAACCTCTTCGAGAAGAACGGTGACTTCCACTACAAGCAGATCCCCATCTCGGATCACTGGAGCCAGAACTTGTCCCAGTTCTTTCCAGAGGCCACCGCGTTCATTGGTGAGTCAGCCCTGTCCCCCGCTTCCCTCCCTCCTCGGAGAGTTCCTCCCCGTCTGCGAGCTGGACCAGGTGGACACTTAGCTGTCCTGCCCCAGAAAGCAGTGCTGCGGCCAGCTCCCAGAGGCCCGACCTGGCCTGGCCACCGGGTCAGAGGGCAAGGGGGGCTGGGAGGACCTTTGCCTCAGGCGGGCCACCCTTCCCTGCCCCCTCCTAGACGAGGCCCTGTCCCAGAACTGCGGGGTGCTCGTCCACTGCCTGGCTGGGGTCAGCCGCTCTGTCACCGTCACCGTGGCCTACCTCATGCAGAAGCTCCACCTCTCCCTCAACGACGCCTACGACCTGGTCAAGAGGAAGAAGTCGAACATCTCCCCCAACTTCAACTTCATGGGGCAGCTGCTGGACTTCGAGCGGAGCCTGAGGCTGGAGGAGAGGCGCTCGCGGGGGTGCGACAGTGGGGGGCAGGGGTCCACCACCTCCGACGACCCGCCCTCCTTCTTCACAACCCCCACCAGCGACGGCGGCGTCTTCGAGCTTGACCCCACATAAGGCCCCCCGCCACGCCCACCGCCTCTCAACGGGTGCTCCT
>NW_004444245.1:355381-366393 GCF_000243295.1 Trichechus manatus latirostris
GGGACTCGGGGAGGGGGCTCAGCTATAAGCAGGGGGCTGGGGGAGGGAGCACAATACCTCACATGGCGCGGTGGATAGAGGCCGGGGCCGGGGCCTGGGATGCTCCAAGGCCGAGCTGCCTCCTCCGGCCTGCAGGGCGAGGCGGACAGACTTGTCCTACCCACTTGAAACATCAGCGGGGATCTTACTAAACGTGCCTGTTAAACCTGCCGCCACTTTCAGGCGGAACCCCGCTCCGGAACCCGCCTCTTCTGCGACTGTTACTTTTTTCTTTGGGGGGTGGGGGTGGGGTTCCCATTGGGAGGGGCCATTCACTGAGCCCCGGCCTTCTCGCTCTCCTTCTCTCTTCTGAAAGGGTGTGTGCCTGCCCCGGCCACCTCGTTTGCCACAGGGCTTTGCTCCCAGGCCCATCCCTGTACCCAAATGGCTGCTGTAGAGAGGGGTTCACCCGCGGATGTGAGCCAGACGTCTTGACGGGATCACTGGGGCCCTTTGTGACTGAGGGTGGCCACCCTGCCACCGGAGGAGCTGGGCTCTCGGAGGGAGCTGGGGAAGGGGGAGAAGAGGGCCTCTGTTAGGCTCCTGCGGGTCATTCACAGCAGCCGCACCCCTGGGTCTGCGGCTGCAAGCCTGCGCTGGGGGTCACGTCACCTTTCAGCCAGGAGGAGGAGCGGGCCTTGTTTTGTAATCCACCTCATGATCACTCTCTTTAATTGTTCACCCTGAATAAACTGTTTGTTTAAGATATCACACTGAGATGCTTCCTGAGCGCCTTTGGTGGGGGGTTTGGGGAAGGTGGGTGAGGGAGGCGGGACGAGACTGCTGGCGGGAAAGGAGCCCCAGAATGGAGCCTCTAGAAGGAACGCAGCAAAAATGAAGGATGATTTGCTCCCTGTCAGGCGGCCCCTGGGCCAGGGCTGAATGCTCAGGGGACACGTGAGCTGCGTTGGCAGGGAACTCGAGGGCCAGCCCTGCCCGAGGGCCTGACTTCCCAGGTGTAGACCAAAACCCCCCCCCTTGGCCACCGTCTGCCCACCGTTCCTAGCCCTGGGAACCAGGACGCAGACGTGGGCCAAACAGCTCAACCCCTGCCCGCTGGGTGTTGGTGCTCCAGAGGGGAAACAGACAATTAGCAGTCAACAGAGTGACCCAGCGGATCCCAGGGCACGTGGCAGCAAGGACAGTCAGAGCGGCACATCACTTCTGGTGCATGTCCCTCTGGCTGAGGCAGTGTGGAATTTGGACCGCCAAGGTCCAGGCTGGAGGCCCCCTGAAGTGACAGAGGGGAGGCGTGGTGAGGGTACGAGCGCTCAGGGGCAGGCTCTAAATCGCACCCCCCCCCCCAATTTCAAGATGAATAAACACGTCCGCAGAAATGCCTTCCCCCGGCTTGGCCAGCTGCCTCAGACCCCTTTCGTATTCGTGGCACCTCAGAATGTCATTCCGTGCCCCATCTGGTGCCCCCTTGGACTTGCTGCACCCGGGGGCAAGTGACCCTCTCTGCCCCCCATTGCTACGCCTCTGCGCCCCTGTCCAAACATCTGACATCCATCTTTTAAAGAAATGTACCATAGTATCAGCTCAAAAATACAAGTCAAGCTCGTTAATCTTTTACTTACCCCATCAGGGTACTACGTGAAAATGACAGCTGACGAAAACTGGTCTGATGTGCTCAAAGTCTTTTTTTTTTTTTTTTCAGTTTCTTTTCTTTCTATACTCAGCCGAGCAAGATGACACAGTCTGCTGGACCCACAGAGGCTCTCAGATACAAAAGTATTGGTTTTAACTTGCTGGATGGTCTCTCACAGCCGGTGATAGGAACTGCGACAGTCAATAGCAGCTGCTCAGTGCTGCCCCCCCACTTCAAGTGGGACCCAGGGCATGTGCCATACCTGCCACACGCCTCTGCTCCCTGCCTCGGCTCTGGGCGCTGCCTCCACGCTGGCCAGACTGGTCTTGCCGAAGTGGCCACCCTGAACCGCAGAGCCATGGTGGAAAATGGCGGCAAGCTGGCCATGGGCAGCCATGGGGACCGATGTCCAGAGAAACCCTCCCGAGGCAGAACCGCCAAATGTGGGCTGAGATCAAAAACAGCTGAATGAATGACAGAGCTGGCAGGGAAATCAGAAACCCTGCAGGGCAGAATCGGTGAGGGTCCTCAACCCAGGGACTGGGCAAGGGCCTCCGCTGACTTGCTTGGTCAGTGGCACTGGACGCTGGGGGTCATCCCTTCGTCTAGGGACACTCTCTTCCTTTCGCTCCCGGAGGCCACACCCAGGAGCCGGGGAACAAAGCCTGGGCCTGAGCAGGTGGGACGGCGGCGGGTGGGAGGCCCCCATATAACGCCAGGACTCATGAAGGGCACAGCCCTCACCAGGTGTGGTGGGCAGATCGGTGGCCCCCAAGGTGCCCGCATCCTCGTCCCGAGGACCTGTGACTGTGTTAGCTCACATTCAAGGACCAGAGGGAAGCCAGCAAGGACACGGGGCCCTGAGACCTACAACAGCGAGGAGCTGGCTCCGCCAGCAACCGGAATGAGCTTGGGAGTGGGTCCTCCCAGAGTCTCCCGACAAGAACCCTGCCTGATGACCCCTTGATTTTAGCCATCTAAAACTGAGCAAAGGCCCCCAAAGATGCCCACGCTCTCATCCCTGCAACCTGTGAATGTGCTAGCTTACATGGCAACAGGGACTTCGCAGGTGTGATTGAAGGAAGGATTTTGAGAAGGGGCGATTTTCCTGGATTATCCAGGTGGGCCCTCAATGCAGTCGCAAGTATTCTTCTAAGTGAAAGGGGAGTCGGCAGCATGAGAGAAAGAGACGTAATGACAGAAGCAGAGGTCAGAGTCAGAGAGAGATTGGAAGATGTTGTGGCAGAAGGGGCCACAAGCCAAGGTCTCTGCCCTAGAGCCTCCAGAAGGGACTCAGCCCTGCCGATGTGAGCCCAGTGAGACCTAGCCTGGCTTCTGCCCCCTAGACCTAGGAGATAACAAATGGGTGTTCCTTTAAGCCACTAAGTTTCTGGCAATTTGTTACAGCAGCAACAGGAAAGTAATACCCTAGGCGGCCCGGAAAAAGAGGTGAGGATGTGTGCTTAGCTTGACTCTGGATCTGGGTGGAAATGGGAAAACACTGTCTAGGTCGAGAGTAAGGAGCCCTGGTAGCGCAATGGTTAAGTGCTCGGCTGCTAATCGAAAGGTTCTAATCCACCAGCTGCTCTGCGGGAGAAGACCTGGCGATCTGCTCCCGTAAAGATGACAGCTTAGGAAACCCTGTGGGGCAGTTCTGCTCTGTCACATGGGGGCACTAGGAGTCGGAATCCACTCGACGGCACCCAACACCAACAACAGAATAATGGATGCTCCGGAATCTCTCTCTTGGAAGGATTTAGAAACAGCAATCTGGGTGGGAGGGGCTTCTGGACTTGTCTCAGAGCTTCCTTGGAGTAGCTCGCACGTGGGCCTTACTCAGATCATGACAACTCAATAAAAATAGCAAAGTGTAAAACATTAGTAGAACCAATTTTTAAAAAGTTTAAAATAAGATGGTCTGGAGTTAGTAGTGCCCCTGAGTGCCTGGCAGACGCAAGAACAAATCCTCTGTCCTTTAAATACAGGCCTCAAAGAAGTCCTACAGAAAATCCTAAAGAGCACATCAAATGAAAAATCATGTCCATGGAATGTACACAGTAACAAGTTACCCTGACTGAGAGTCTGCAGAAACAATGAATTACTGTATCAACTCTGCAAAGACCGGGTATGATTATATTTAAAGAAATAAAAGAAAGCGTGAAAAGTATAACAAAAGAACAAGAGACTATGAAATGACCCGGTACTCTTGAAAAGAGACCAAATATAATGTCTATAAATTGAAAATATGGTAATTAAAATTAGAAATTCAAGATATGGGTTAAATGGCATATTAAACATAGCTGAAGGGAGAATGAGTGAACTGGAAGAAAGCAGCTAAATAAATTATCCAAAATGCATCACAGAAGGACAAAGAGAGTGAAGTCTCGCATATATTTCATCGGATTTCTGGAGGAAGAGATGGTTAAGTGTCCCCAGTATCCACTCTCCCCCTTTCCCCTTTTAGAAATAGAACTCCCCTCCCAAAGATTAATAGGGCATATGGCTTCCCAGCTGGAAACTTTATTTCTCAGCCTCCCTTACAGTTAAGTGGCCACGTGCCTAAGTTCTCACCAACGAAATGTGAGTTGAATGATTTGTGCAACTTCTACATCATTTCCTTAACTCTTTCATTGTTAGTTGGTAGTTTTTTATTATTTGAAAAAATGGGGTGCCAATTGCAAGTGGGACATATCAGGCCCGTGTTCCATGAAGCGCATCACACACGCAGGACATATCTGTCCCATGGCGCAGCACACTTCCTGGTTACACTTGAGCCATAAAATATCTTACTCAACTTTCCAAAAACACAGACGAAATACTAAATAAACAATGCAGTTACTGCACATAATTGTTATCAGTTTGACTTTGAATGGGCCATATCAGTACCATGTTCCATGAAGCACATCACACTCGTGGGACATATCAGTCCCATGGCCCAGGAGGTGCATCACAAACTGTTTTCATCCCAAAGACTCATTTACTTGAATATTTCCGAATGCCAGTAACCATATCTTCCCAATAACACAAAGGAAATAGTAAACATACTTGGAAGCATTATCTTACTGTACAGAAGCCAAAAGACGCAAGAGGTTCACACAATCACTCCTACAGGAAGCATCCCTGCGTATGAATGGCTCTCAACAGTCAAATGTGACACAGAACAACTTCCTTGTTTTTTAGGCAGTTGCACCGGTATCCGCCACGACGCCAGAATGTACTAAAGTGGCTCAAATGCCTGCCAATAAACCTCCGGGGCAGAATGTGTGACTGGGACATACGTAATGATGTGATCAACTCCATGATGACATCTGCCATGAGCAGCCAATCAGTTCAAAGAGAGTTTCCTTGGGGGTGTGGCCTACCTCTAGTATATAAATGGATATTCCAGCAAGACTGTCACTCTGGATCCTGCATCCAGCTCGTTGTCATCTGACCTCTGGTTTTTGAGACTTGAGGTAGCATCTTACCTGCCAGTCTTGGGATTCATCAGCCCCTGAAGCTACATGAGTTAGGAGAAGCCTCCAGCCTGACGCCTGACCCACGGACTTGGGGCTTGCTGACCTCTATGACTACATGAGTCATTTCCTTGAGATAAATCTCTCTCTCTCTCTCCACACACACACACACACACACACACACACACACACACACACGCTTCACTGGTTTGGCTTCTCTAAAGAACCCGGCCTAAGACATTTGGTTGCCCTCTACTTCCTCTTCCCCTCCTGTAGCTTGGCCAGGCAAACATGGACACCATCCTTGGATGGCAGAGAAACAATAGAGCAGAAGCCTGGGTCCTTAAGATGACTCCATGGAGCAGAGTGGCTGTTACATGAGAGAGAATATCTCCTTTCTCATTGGAGCCACTCCATTTGGGAATCTCTGTTTTATAGCTGCTTATCCTGTTCTCTAATAAACCAATCCTCAGATCCAGCAATAAAAAGAAATTCACTCTGCCACGAGGCCACGTGGCCCCTCTATGCCTCAGTTTCCCCGTATGTAAAACGAGCATGACGGTCATGATAGTAGCTACCTCAAAGGCGAAGTGTGACTTAATACAGGTAAAGCTCCTGAAAGAGGGCCTGGCACCAGGTAAGTGCTCAACAGAGTCACTAGCAGTGTCCTTTTGATTAGCAGGAATAAGCCTTCACGAATATTAGCTATAAAGCCATATCCACATTCACATGTGCAAAACAGGGTGAAGGACAAGTCACTTTTTCTCTCCTTCCATGTCCCCCAAAAACCCAGTTGCCATTGAGTTGATTCCAACTCATGGCGACCCCATGATTGTCAAAGTAGAACTGTGATCCACAGGGTTTTCGATGGCTGATTTTTCAGAAGTGGATCAGCAGGACTTTCTTCCAAGTGCCTCTGGTGGACTCAAACTTCCAACCTTTTGGTTAGCAGCCAAGCATGTTCACCATTTGCACCCCCCAGGGACTCCCCAGCCACCTCAAACTCACCATGTCCAAAGCCATTCTCATCATGTGTCCCCTGAAACCCACTGCCACCCCAGTTGACCCTTCTCAGAGAATGGCACCATAGTCCACCCTTCACTCCCCACCCCAATCCACCAAGGCTACTCAGTCTACTCAGGAGCTCTCAGCGCCAGCCCTCGGGCTCCCTGCTCCCAGGCTAACTTGGAACCCTGTCACCCACAGGTTTGCTCCAAGACGGTGTGTGACTGCCCCTGTGTGGCCCAGAACAGGGGAGACAGCTTCCTCTAGAGACATCCCCAAGAGCTCCCTCTCAACTATGGACCCGTCCCTGACACCCTGGGAGGGACCGTGCACACGGGAGGGGCTGACCCTGCTCCCCACTCGCAGCCCCTGCCTTGTATCGCCCTGGATATTCTCAAACTCCTCCCACGGTGTCCCCTTGCGCACAGAACACCTGCTCCTTCAGCAGCCAGCCGCAGCACCTTAGCACCTGTTGTCCCCTCAGCTGGAAACGCTGTCACCCCCCACCCCAGCTGCCTCTCCAACTCCCCCCACACCGCCCTTGGCTACACCTGTCACTTTCCCTCTCCCGAGCGGCACATCCCACTGGCCAGTCGCCCCAAAGCTTTCCTCTCCCAAGCTGCACGCATCAGGAGGTAGGTCTTGGAGAGACGAAGGAGGGGCGCCGCCTCTGCCTGACTTGGAGGACCCCTCTACCTGCTCCTGGATAGGTAGGGCAGGACCTCTCCCGCAAGGGAGGACATCCTCAGGGCAGGGTGGGGCAGGATTGGGGGTGGCGGAGGGGAAGAATGTATGAACGGCTGCCCCCGGTGCTGAAGGAACGGGCTGGCTAATAGACGTCTGAAGATGGGACCATGGTGCCCCCTTCTGGCCAGAGGTCAGATTGCGCCCTGCATCAGGTGCTACCTGGACAGCCAGCCTCAGCTTCCCCATGCAGGGGGCTGCTCGCACGCTGCCCTCCTCCTGCCTCCAGCCCAGAGGCAGATGCCAGCCTTGTTTGGCTTCACCCACCTCCCTTTGGCTCCCAAAGGGGTTCCCCAAGGAGAGGGGTCTTCATCACGCTCTCCAATCAGAAGAGGGACTGGGCGGGGAGGGGACAGCATCCCCACCATCTGGGAGGCCAACTTACTGACCCCTTCCACCCCTTCCCTGGCGTAGGCAGGGAGCTGGACAGATTGACCCAAGGTCCAGCCCTGGGACAAACACCCACCCTGCCCCATAGAGTGCAAGGAGAGGCCTGGACGCAGGGAGCCCTCGGGAGGGGGAGGCCCTGCGCTAGGGTTCTGACCAAAGGGAAGTCCCTGGGCTCAGAGCTGTGTCTGGTGGATGGGGGAGTCCCCGGACTCAGAGCCGTGCCTGGCGGCAGGGGGGGGGGTTCCCTGGACTCAGAGCCATGCCTGGCGGCAGGGCAGCGGTGGAGACAGGGAAAGGAGGCCAGCATGCCTGGAGCTCTGAGGGTGCTACCTTCTCCAGCTGGAGCATAGGAGTGGCCTCAGAGTCTTCCCCTGACGGGCCCAGGAGAAAGGCCTAGAGGGGCAAGGAAAGGCTCGGGGCGCAGCAGGGGGCTCTGCAGCCCTGGGCCGGCCAGATGGGGCATGCGGAGGGGCTGGGGTCATGTGGGCCAGACAGCAGGCCGGGGCTCTTCACGTCTGCAGCCATAATCACGAGCCCCCTCCCCAGCCCAGGCCCGCCGGACTTGGGGCTCAGGCTCCAAAGGCCTAGCAGAGGGGGTTGAGGCCCTGGGGCGCCCTCTCCTGGCCATGGGCTCCCACCGCCCACTTGCTGACGCTGGGGCTCCGGCCATCCACATGGCCAGGGGTGCACTAGAAACGCTGTCTGCAAGGCCCTGGAGAGGGGGAAGAAGGAAGGGGAGGAGGAGGCAACCACCACCTTGCAGACACCTGCAAGCCATCCCCAGCCTGGGGCACCACCTCTGGGCCTGGGACCCCACCCTGGGCCTGGGATCGCGCTCCTTGGGCCCCCGTTCAGCCTCCCGCCACCTCCGGGAGCCAGGGCACAGAAGAGGCCGCCTGCCCCCTCTGGGCACACGGGTTGCTGGGCTGGCTGCGGGCTGTCTCTTCCTGGTGCTTTGGGGTGGGATGGGAGGTTTCAGCGGAGGGCACAGAGATTGGGGCTGCGGTGGGTGAGGCCGTGTGGTGGTGTCACGTGGGCATCGAGAGGAGACGAACAGGCGGGCAGGTGACAAGTTCCCCCATCCCTGCCCCTCACCCCTCCACAGTTCACCACAGGCCCATTGCTCTGTCAGTCTTTATTGGTTTGGGGAGCACTGGGGGGCGGGGACTGGAGGGCCACAACACAAGCAGGACCACCACGCTCAGCGAAGCACAGAACAGCCGTGCAGGGAGGATGGCCCCTGGAGCTCCCCCAGCACCATGCCCCACGCCCACACCTTCCAAGCTCTCCGCCAGAGGCTGGCCCAGGGTGGAGGTGGGGGACTGAAAGGGTCCAAGGGACAGGAATGGGGTCAGTCCACAAGCCACTTGGCCGCCGCCATCTGCTGGGTAGCGGGGAGAAGCACAGGGAGGGGGGGCAGTCAGACGCTGTCCCCCATGCCCCCCTCTCGCTCCTGGAGTGGCATCCCCAGGCCCGCCCCACCTGCTCCCCCTCAGGCCTCGGGGACTGTGGGGCTTCCCGCTGGCTGCATCCAGCCCCCACCACCCTTCCCTGGCCAGCACCAAAGCGCCATTCCCGGGGGTGCAGGGTCCCCACCTGCACACACTGGGCGTCACCACTTGGGGGGCTGTGTGGACAGGAGGCCCGGGTGGGTGTGGCGGGCCATGCCTTGCACAGAGGTCTCCTCGCCCTCCGGGCTGTGCCCCATCTTACGGATGTGGCGCAAGAACGAGGTGGCGTTGAACGCTCGCTGTGGGAAGAGAGGGGTCGTCACGGCAGGCCCCGGACCAGCCACAAGCCTGCCAAGGACCACAGTGGCCAGGGCAGCTCAAGCCAAACCGTCCAGCTAGGGGGTGGGGGCAGGTGGCCATGTCGGGGCCCACCCAGCTCCCTGCCCACACCAACCTTCCAGTGGGTGCGGGCGAAATTTTTCTGGATCTGCTCACTGACGGAGCCCAGGATGTCCTTGTCAAAAGCTGCATCCCCAGAGATCCTGGGGAGAGGCCGAGGGTCAGCAGAGAGGGGATCTCCGAAGGAGCAGCCCCCGCTCTGGCCCTGGGATCACTCGGCAGGGTCCCACTCACCAAAGATGCTGCAAGGCCTGCTGGCAAGTGAACCTCTTCTGGGGGTCCCGCTCCAGCAGGTGCCGGATGAAGTCTTTGGCTAGAGCAGGGAGGCCAGTCAGGGCCCTGGGTCCCAGCCCCTCCCCACCCTACCATCCCCACCCCGGGCGGGGTAAGCCTTGAGCTTACCTGACTCTGAGATATCATCCCAGAAGGGCGAGTCGAACTCATAGCTGGCCCTCAGGATCTGGCTGAATAGTTCGGGGTCGCTCTCGTCGTAGAAGGGGGGGTACCCGCAAAGCCTGGCGCCCACAGAGGAGTCAGCTAGCTGTCCGACCCTCCCCAAGCCAGCAGGGGCAGGCAGGCGGAGAGGGGTCTCCCAGCAGTCACTCACAGGATGTAGGAGATGACACCCAGGGCCCACACGTCCACCGCCTTCCCGTAGGGCTTCTGCTCCAAGAGCTCTGGGGCTGAGATGAGCACACCCCCCCCCACCGTGGTCAGTTCCACCCAGCTCAGCCCTGGGGATGTCACCAGGCATAATGGCCTCTGTCCTGTCACCACAGCTGCCCGAGGGCCGCACAGCGCGCCCAGTAGCCCCGGGTGCCCTCGCTCACTCACCCACGTATCCTGGGGTCCCACAGGCAGTGCCGAGCATGTTGCCAGCCTGGATTTTGGAGAGGCCAAAGTCGGAGACCATGATCTTGGAGTCCTCAAACGGTGTGGCATAGAGCAGATTTTCAGGCTGTGACACAGCACCCGAGGAAGGCAAGATGAGCCCTGGTATCGGCCCACCTGGGACAGGGTGCGCCGTGGGGACCGGCACCCCCAGCTCTTCCGTGAGACACACACAGGGCTGGGCGGGCAGGGGGCAGGGCAGGGGCAGGGCCGGCCAGGCACCTTGAGGTCCCGGTGCACGATGCCCAGACTGTGCAGGTAGGAGACAGCGCCTAGGACCTGGCCCACCAACTGACTGGCATCCTTCTCCGTGTAGGAGCCACGCTCCATGATGCGGTCAAACAGCTCGCCCCCCGTCACCCTGGGGGGATCCAGGGAGCTCAGCTGACCCAGGCGCCTCACCCCACGCCTGGCCAGCTGCCGCCCGAAGCCCGCCCAGCCCTCCTCACAGTTCCATGGCCAGGTAGAGGTGGGAAGGGCTCTCGTGGACGTCCTCCAGGGCCACGATGTTGGGGTGGCTGACTCTGCAACAGCAAGAAGCAGCTTCTGTGGGCATTCCCTGCCCACGCCGGCCAGGACCACAGCAGCTCCAGGAAAGCATCGTCCTGCCCCTCCGCCCAGGTCGCCCCCACGGGCCGCACCTTCGGAGCACAGCGATCTCATTCTCCACCAGAGCCTCCTTGCCACGGAGGGCCTTCTTGGGGATGCACTTGAGGGCGACAAGGTGCGTGGAGCCCCGCTCCTGGGCCAGCACCACCTCGGAGAAGGCGCCCCTGCCGCAAAGAGGGTGGGAGGCAGAAAGGGAGGGGGAGACGGGGGAGGAGGGGAGAGAGGGGGAGCAGAGGTGGGTAGGCTGAAAGGCCCCCCGAACTGAAGGAGCCAGATGGGGAGGCCCCCCTAACCCTAACCCCCTTCCCCCGTGCACACACTCACACACACACACACACTCACACACACTCACGAGCCCAGCTTCTCCCGGATCTCATAGACGCTGCTGATGTCCTCGGTCTGTTTCTTGAGCAGCAGCATGGCTGGGGGTGGGGGGAG
>NW_004444245.1:367259-377976 GCF_000243295.1 Trichechus manatus latirostris
GGCGATCCTGCGCCTGGCTCGCCCGCAGCTGCCTCCGTCCTGGCTCAGTCACGCGGGCTCCCGCCCCGCTCCGGCGCCGGGCCGGCCTCAGGGCCTTTGCACCGACATCCGAAAGTCTCTTCACCCACATGTTGCCCTGGCTCACTGTCCCTACCTTCAGGTCTCTGGTGGCCAGGCCACTTCTGCCACCTGGGTCGGAGCCCCCATCTCGCTCCCCTGTACGGCTGCCTCCACGCTTACCCCTCCCCAGCCCAGTCGCTTCTCCAGCCACCAGCCAGAGTGGTCCCTTTATTTAGATCACGTCCCCCTCGGACTTCATGTCACTCCAAGCCAAAGTGTGAGTCCTTACAGTGACCTAAGAGCCTGTGTGACCTCCCTCTGACCCCTGTCCTCCAGCTCCCTCCGGTGCGCCCGCAGCTCCAGCCCGAACACACCGCACATGCACCTGCCCCAGGGCCTTGGCACCGCTGCTCCTCTGCCTGCAAGGTCCGCCCCTCACTGCATCAGGCCTCAGCTCAAACATCACCATCTCAGACAGGCCTCTTATGCCCGCCCGCCCCCTGCCCTGGCTTCAGAGTAGCCGTCACTGCAAACTCGTCTTGCCTTCCTCACCAAAGCATCCACTCCCAAGGGCGTTGTGTCTCCACCGAGCCTGGCCAAGGCACGTGCTCAGGAAATAAATGCTGGGAGGCAGAATTCAGTCCTTCCTCCAACAATTAGTGGACTTCCCCGTCTAGCCCCATCGCAGGCCTGGCACCCCTCCGGGGTCCTCCCCGCCGCACGGGGCTAGGGGAACGGGTGTCCACGCAGGCCAGTGCTGCAGCGGGCTATGCCAAGTCACAGGGCCTGGGAGTGGCCTGCTGAATCTGGGACTTCACAGGGGTCTGTGGGCCCCTGGCGTGACAACAGGCCTTTAAGCAGGTCCACAGGTCAGGAACAGTTTTCGAAAAATCATCTTTCCAGCCCTCAACTTCCACACTGTCTTAGTCATCTAGCGCTGTTACAACAGAAATACCACAAGGGGATGGCTTCAACAAACAAGTTTATTCTCTCACAGTCTAGTAGGCTAAAAGGGCTGAACTCAGGGCGTCTCGGGAAGCCTTTCTCTCTCTGTCAGCTCCGGAGGAAGGTCTTTGTCATCAATCTTCCCCTGGACTAGGAGCTTCTCTGTGCAGGAACCCCAGGTCCAAAGGACACGCTCTGCTCCCAGCGCTGCTTTCTTGGTGGTATGAGGTCCCCCTGTCTCTTCTGCTCTCTGCTGCTCTCTTTTATATCTCAAAAGAGACTGGATTAAGATACAATCTAATCTCGTAGATTGAGTCCTGCCTCATTAACATAACTGCCTCTAATCCTGCCTAATTAACATCACAGAGATAGGATTTACAACACACAGGAAAATCACATCAGATCACAAAATGGTGGACAATCACACAATACTGGGAACCATGGCCTAGCCAAACTGATACACATATTTTTGGGGGACACAATTCAATCCATGACACACATGGACTCTGTCCAAAAACTGTTAAGTCTGCGAAGGTGCCTGCCAGTTCCCCGGCCCCCTGACCTTCCCCAGTTGCCTCCCTCCCGGTCCACAAAAGAAAGCTCCAGGGGCTCCCAAACTCAGGGGCAAGTGCCCCACTCCCACCCGCTTACCTAGGTGTACTTGCTTACCTAGGGCTCACACCTGATAAAGAAAACGAGGCTCAGAATTGATGGGGAGCCCTCGAGAAGGTCTATTTGTTGATGGACACCAGGACCAACTGAACACAAACTCCAGCCCCATCCATCTCGAAGAAATGCCTCCAGCCCCATTTTACTTGCTTGTTCAAGAACGATTGATCACAACATCTGATACACTGAGGCTGCTTTGGCTGAGCCAGAAGACGAAACCTTAACAGAGCCTCAGGGCGCAGATATAAAAAGAAACACAATTCATATACACGTTTGTGTTTTGGAGAAGTCCGATGGTGTGTGAGGGACGAAAAACCACCACATGGAACTAGATGGCACAAGGAGGCCACTCAAGAGGGACAGCAAATGCAAAACGGAGACCAGAAGGAAAGGACCCGCTTCCAAAGTGACTTAGCTGGCATTGGTCTCGTTAAAAAAGGTGGCATCACAGTTCTTGTTTTAAATCAGTATCTGTGATACACCAGAAATCACCCCCATTGCAACGGTTTAAATGGCTGTTGAAATATTGTAGGTGTCAACTTCAAAATGAAAATATTTGTAAAACTCCTATCTGATAAAAGACTTGTATACGCAAGTATAGAAAGAACTCTTAAAATTCAACAGTAAGAAAACGAACCCAATTTTAAAAAGACACCTGTCGCCACATCTACTGAGAGAATGAAGACCATTCTCAGCAACCAGACTGTCGACATTCCAGAAAATGTCGACATCACTCTGAAGGGACGCGCGGTTATTGTGAAGGGCCCCAGAGGAATCTTGCAGAGGGACTTCAATCACATCAATGTAGAACTCAGTCTCCTTGGAAAGAAACCGAAGAGGCTTCGCGCTGACAAATGGTGGGGAAATAGATAGGGACTGGCTACAGTTCGCACTCTCTGTAGTCACGTACAGAACATGATCAAGGGGGTTCCACTGGGCTCCCGTTACAAGATGAGGTCTGTGTATGCTCACTTCCCCATCAACGTTGTTATTCAGGAGAGTGGGTCACTTGTTGAAATCCGAAACTTCCTGGGTGAAAAATATATCCGTAGGGTTCAGATGAGGCCAGGTGTTGCTTGTTCAGTATCTCAACCCCAGAAAGATGAGTTAGTTAATTCTTGAAGGAAATGACATTGAACTTGTATCAAATTCAGCTGCTTTAATACAGCAAGCGGCGACAGTTAAAAACAAGGATATCCAAAGTTTTTTGGATGGTATTCATGTCTCTGAAAAAGGACTGATGAAGCGGATGATTCCTATGACTTACAATAAAATTCCTTTATTCAAAAAAATAAAAAAAGACACCTGTCATGGATTGAATTCTGTTCGCCAAAAATATGTGTCAACTTAGCTAGGCCATGATGCCCAGTATTGTGTGATTGTCCTCCATTTTGTCATCTGATGTGATTTTCCTATGTGTTGTAAATCCTACCTCTAGGATGTTAATGAGGTGGGATAGGCGGCAGTCATGTTAGTGAGGCAGGACTCAATCTACAAGATTAGGTAGTGTCTTAAGTCAATCTCTCTCGAGATATAAAAGAGAGAAGTGGGCAGAAAGACATGGGGACCTCATACCACCAAGAAAGCAGCGCTAGGAGCAGAGTGCGTCCTTTGGACCCAAGGTCCCTGCACCTGAAAATCTCCTAGACTGGGGGAAGACTGATGACAACGACCTTCTCCCAGAGTCGCCAGAGAGAAAGCCTTCCCCTGGAGCTGGCGCCCTGAATTCAGACTTCTAGCCTCCTAGACTGTGACAGAATAAACTTGTTTGTTAAAACCATCCGCTGGTGGTGTTTCTGTTACAGCAGCACTAGATAACTAAGACAGAATCTGGTAGCAGGAGAGTAGGGTGCTGCTCTAACAGATACCTAAAATGTGAAAGCAGTTTTGAAACTGTGAATGGATAGAGGCTGGAAGAGTTTTAAAGTGCCTAAGAGTAAAAGCCTAGATTGCCTTGAAGAGACTGTTGGTGGAATTACGGACGTCAAAGACAATTCTGGTGAGGACTCGGAAGTGAGGAGAGCTGTTATACGGATACTGGAGATGGCGTAGATGGCGAGAAGCAGCAGCAGAGAACCGGGAGCGGCAGAACCAGGAGACCAGCGCGACACAGCGCTGGAGTTCACCCACAGAGAGCTGAGTGCCTTTGCGAAGGAGGCTTCCTGGTGGAGTGGGGTGCCTCTGAGCACTTATCGGTGGAGCTAGGCTTGCCAACCCACAGAGCAAGGGAGCTGAGTGCCTTACGGCCGAAATTTACTAGCGGAGTGGGGTGTCTCCAGGCACTTATCAGTGGAGCTAAAGAACTCTGGAACACTTGCCCCCCAGCAGGGCAGACAGAGGCTGTGAAGCCCGAAGGGCAGAGAGGCCAAGGAACACGGGAAGCAGAGCTGCCTCGGTCTCAAAGGGTGGAGTCGCCACCAGATGGACTAAGAGAATGGGGCCGCCCAAAGCTGAGGGAGCAAAGTTGCCGTCCCAGTGGGCCTGGAAGGTGGAGCTGAAGCCCAGGGCCGAGGGGCCTCCACTCAGAATCCGCAGAGTGTGGCCAATACCTAGAGTCTGGAGGGCAGGGCCGTTGTGTAAATTGTCTCAGAGATCAGAGGATTATTTTCAAGGCTTGAGGGCTAATGTAATGTATATGTGTCAATTTGGCTAGGCCATGATGCCCAGTAGTGTGTGATTGTCCACCATTTTGTCATCTGACGCGATTTTCCTATGTATTGTAAATCCTACCTCTATGGTATTAATGAGGGGAGACAGGCAGCAGTTCTGTTACTGAGGCAGGACTCAACCTCCAAGATTAGGTCGTGTCTTAAGTCAATCTCTTTTGAGATATAAAAGAGAGAAGCGGGCAGAGAGACGTGGGGACCTCATACCACCAAGAAACAAGAGCCAGGAGAATAGCGTGTCCTTTGGACCCAGGGATCCCTACTGAGAAGCTCCTCGACTGGGGAAGATTGATAAGGACCTTGCCCTAGAGCCAACAGAGACGGAAAGCCTTCTCCTGGAGCTGGCACCCTGAATGTGGACTTGTAGCCTACTGGCCTGTGAGAGAATAAATTTCTTTTTTAAAGCCATCCACTTGTGGTATTTCTGTTGGAGCAGCACTAGGTAACTAAGACAGCACTCAAACCACAATAAAATGTTCAAAAAGAGAAAGAGAGAGAGGGGGACTTAAAAGACATACCAATGGAATAAACGAAGAAAATTTAAAAAGAAAGGCAAAATCTGAACAGATATCTCACCAAAGAAGATACACAGATGGCAAATAAACTTACAAAAAGATGCTCAACACCATTTATCATTAGGGAATTGCAAATTAAAACAATAATGAGATCTACTACACACCTATTACCCATTGCCATTGAGTCGATCCCGACTCACAGCGACCCTACAGGACACAGCAGAACTGCCCCATAGAGTTTCCAAGGAGCAGCTGGTGGATTCAAACTGCGGACCTTTTGGTTAACAGCCGAACTCTTAACCACTGCGCCACCAGGGCTCCACACACCTATTAGGATGGCTAAAATCCAAAACGCTGACAACACCAAATGCTGGTGAGGATGTGGAGCAACAGGAACGCTTCTTCAGTGCTGGTGGGAATGCAAAATGGTGCAGCCACTTTGAAAGACAGTCTGGTAGTGTTTACAAAGTTAAACACAGGCTTACTTACCATATGATCCAGTAATCACGCTCCTAGGTATTTATCCAAATGAGGTGAAAATGTATCTTGTCATTAAAACCTGCACATGAATGTTTATAGCAGCTGTATTCATAACTGCCAAATACTGGAAGCAATTAAGACGTCCTTCAGTGGGTGAATGGAAAAACAAACTGCAGTGCATCCGTACAATGGAATACTATTTAGCAATAAAAAGGAAAGAACTATAAGCCACACAAAGAAATGGATGAATCCTGAATACCTATTGCTAATCAAAAGAAGCAGTCTGAAAAAGGCTACCTACTGTACAATTCCATTTATATGAACATTCTGGAAAGGGCAAAACTAAAGAGACGGTAAACAGATCAGTGGTTGTCAGGGGTTCGCGGGGGTAGTTTTTGATTAGGGGAATCCAGTAATGGTGGATAGACGACAGTACGCATATGTCAAAACCCATAGAACTTTACAGCAAAGAGAGTAAACTTTAATGTCTGCAAATACAAAAGGACCATCTAGGAGGTCAGGGGATCCCAGGATGGAATGCAGACAGTGACCAAAGAATCTACCTGTATTACAAATATAGGAAACAACCCTACCGAAGGGGGCAGGGACTAAAGTGCCGACCTGAGTAACTCCGAACATGAGTGAAAAAGACTGAAGGCAAAAAGCACTGTACTCTAGTTGATAAAGTTGTTTCCCACGAGGCTATGGGTTAACAATTCTAAAACCACCATACATCTATAGTGGGGTTGAACAATTAAGTTGTGGCAGACGGCGGGAGCCAGGTTTCTCACTGTTGGAGTGGGAGGTTACAGACAGACAAGGGGAGGAGGCTAGAATGATCCCTGTGGCGACATCACTATGGACTCATGTTTACATATACACATGGTTACATATATAAATATTTATAGATGTTGTATATACACAGGTTAATATACCCACATATATTTCCTTGCTTTGTCAGCAGAGAGGTCTGGAAGCAAAAATAACTCCAGTAGGCAATAAGCACACCTAACACCTTGACCTTTGTTTCTAATACCATTGCCCAATAAATGACTCCTTGGAGAAATGGCTGATTAGAGGACTGGGGCAGGACATATACAAGATGAGCCTGGAGCATGCTGTTGTTGCTGTTAGGTGCCGCCGAGCTGATTCCGACTCATAGCGACCCCACGTACAACAGAACACAACACTGCCCGGTCCTGCGCCATCCTCACAATCGTTGCTATGCTTGAGCCCACTGTTGCAACTACTGTGTCAATCCATCTCATTGAAGGTCTTCCTCTCTTTCACTGACCCTCTCCTTTACCAAGCATGATGTCCTTCTCCAGAGACTGGTCCCTCCTGATAACATGTCCAAACTATGTGAGCCAAAGTCTCACCATCCTCACTTCCGAGGAGCACTCTGGCTGTGTTTCTTCCAAGACAGACTTGTTCGTTCTTCTGGCAGTCCGTGGTATATTCAATATTGTTTGCCAACACTGTAATTCAAAGCCATCAATTCTTACTCTGTCTTCCTTATTCATTGTCCAGCTTTCGCATGCATATGAGGCGACTGAAAATATCATGGCTTGGGTCAGGCGCACCTTAATCCTCAAAGTGACATCTTTGCTTTTGAACACTTTGAAGAGGTCTTTTGCAGCAGATTTGCCCAGTGCAATGCATGCTTTAATTTCTTGACTGCTGCTTCCATGGGTGTTGATCGTGGATCCACGTAAAATGAAATCCATGACAACTTCAATCTTTTCTCCGTTTATCATGATGTTGCTTATGGGTCCAGTTGTGAGGATTTTTGTTTTCTTTATGTTGAGGTGTAATCCATACTGAAGACTGTAGTCTTTGATCTTCATCAGTAAGTGTTTCAAGTCCTCTTCACTTTCAGCAAGCAAGGTTGTATCATCTGCATATCGCAGGTTAATGAGTCTCCCACCAATCCTGATGCCTCGTTCTTCTTCATACAGTCCAGCTTCTCAGATTATTTGCTCAGCATACAGATTGAGTAAGTGTGGTGAAAGGATATAACCCTGACACACACCTTTCTTGATTTTAAACCACACAGTATCCCCTTGCTCTGTTCGAATGACTGCCTCTTGGTCTATGTATAGGTTCTGCGTACACACATGTAGCATCTCACAGGGCTGGAAAGGAAGTAATAACACACACACATACACTGTGTCAAAGAGGCACAGAAGCCAATTCAAAGAGCTCCCAAAGGCCAAAGATGGAACAATTAGAGCAACAAAATAAAGCAGTATTAGACTATAACTCCAAGTATAAATTAAACACCTGTGAGTCCATGCTAAGATAAAGAAATGACTGAATATACAAATACATGTGGGAAAAGAGAGAAATCTGTGACGAATACCAAATCCTGTATGTAGATACTCCCCCACCCACCCCCCTCCCCGGAGGAGGCGGGCAGAACTGCCCACTCCTCACGTGAGTGACTCCCGAAGAGCACAGATGGAGACGGGGAGAGTGGCTTTACAGAGGCCGACACTGACGAACACTCCCTCAGCCAGGTGTGCGAGGCCAGCCGCAGCGGTGATGGCACGTTGAGAACACGCACCCGGGACGTGTGACGGAATGACAAGGGCACTTCACCTCCGAGGTCTTCCTCTCCTAAAATCCGTGAGAAAATCATCAGACAAATTCCGATGGAGGGACAGCCTACAAAATATCTGATGGTGCTCCTCAAACTGTCCATGTCACCAAAAACAAGGAACCTCTGAGAAACTGCCATGGCCCAAAGGAGCCCAAGAAGGCACAGGAACTTAATGTCACATGGGATCCCGGACCAAAAAAGGGCAATGGTCAAAACTAGGGCATCCGAAAAGTGTATGGACTTTTGTTAACAATGTAGCAGTTTTGGTTCATTTATTGCCACAAATGCCCCTGACGAATATCCAGTGGGAACAATAGGGAGAAGAGTGGGCGGGGTACAGGACAACTCTCTGGTCTAATCTTGGCAATCTTTCTGTCAATCTAAAACTTTTCCAATATAAAAGTGTATTTAAAACATAAAAACAAACAAAATCCTTTTACGGGGTCTGCGTGTGTGAGCACAGCTGTTGGGCAAGGGGTGCTGCAGGGGTAGGGGGCCAGGTTGCCTGCTTTTCTGCCGGTCCCAGGCCTGTCAGGTTGTCCCTCCCAGTCCCATGAGGCCACTCGCCCCCAGCCCCCATGCTGCTCTGGCCCCCAGCCAGGATAGCCCTTCCCCAGCCCTGACAGCCGCCTCCCTCACCATTCTCGTCCCCTCCCTGGCTCAGCGGCTCGCTCTCTCGCTCCCGCCTGGCCCCGGGGAGTTTGCCGCACAAAGCCCTTCAAGGTGGACTCCAGCCTCCCCTTTGTTCCAGCTAATTCTCATTCCAAAGCGCACTGCGCCTGCCCGCCCCAAAGACCAGAGCCCCCATTCTTCCTCTTGGGGCCCAAGTCCTCTGGATAACCAGTCACTCCAGGGCGGGCAGACGCCACCCAGCCCACCCCCGGGGTCCACAGCTGCCATAGACCCGGGTGGGCCCTGCCGTCCCCATCACCTGTGGGCATTGGATCCAATCTGGAAGCCCAGACTCCCAGGCCACCCCCTCCCTGCTCTCTCTACAGCTCGGCCCTCTCTCCCCTCCCCCTCCCTCTCTCCCTCCCCCTCCCCAGCTCCCGTCCCATCCCCAGCCCTAACTGGGCTCCCGAAAGGCACTGGGCTCCCCAGGACACTTGGCTTCTTTCTCACCTGGCAGTCGCAGTAGGCAGTCTGGGCTGGGCAGCAGGTCACCAGGGCGGCCCACTCCGTCCTGCACACTCGGGCCCCCTGGCAGGACAGGCCTCAGCTCAGACAGGGCTGGGGGCCTGGGAGGGGAGGGGGGCATGACACTCATTTGCAAGCCCTGGGACCGAGTGTGAGCCTCCTTTCCCAGGGCTGGGGAGCCCTTGGCCTTGGTCTCCAGGATATTCAGCGCCCAGCTCCAGGCGCCCCCAGTAACACTGTAACTGTCCCTATCAGCCCGGCCTGACAATCCCGAGGAGGTCAGGAGGACAGGACAAGCTAGCTGAGTGCTCTGCCAGAGCCCAGCCAGGGAAGCCTGTCCTTTGCCTCCTGCAGGTCCCAGCGGAAGCAGTGAAGCAAAGGAGGAAGGGACCGAGCAGTGGGCACAAAGGCGAGGGCAGGGGAGGTGCAGGGAGCAGATGGGACACCCGTGTCGAATTTGGGTTTTGTCTTCAGGGACTAGAAAGCACACAGAAGGGAGATCCTGCCACCTCGAGGGTCCCATCAGACGAAGCATGGCCCTGCTCCTCACACTCTTGGGGTCCCTCTGAGGTGCTGCCCCTCCCTCACTGAGCAGGCTCAATCTGGCTTGGTCCGGAACTGCTTTGCTTCCTAAAGCCACTGGCTGCTGAGGGCTTAGCTTAACGGGATGAGGCATCTGGGGACTGGAGTGGTAAGATCAGGGAGCCCGGGATGGAGGGGACATCCCCAGGCTGCAGCTCCCCAGCCTGGGCAGCGGTCCTTCCTTCTCCACCCCAGGCTAGTCTGCGCCCTGGAACATTCCTAGCAGCTAGCAGGGGGGAGACTGTCCAACAACCTGGCTCAGGCTGGGGAGGCCTGGAGGTCCCTGGGGAGCTGAGGCCTGAGGCTGAGGACTTTGGGGGCAGGTCTGTGCCCTAGCCAGGCACCAGAGGGCAGCCTTATCCTATTCCTGCCACACACCCGCACACACACCCACACCCACACACACCCACCCACACCCAGTACTCCCCAGGTCAGGTGCCTTCCCCCACCCCCACCCCGCGCAGGGTTCAGGGTGGCAAGGGCCACTCAGCCCCTGCCCCCTGCAGGCTTCTCCACCTCGTGACAAAGCCACCTTGTTCCTCAGCCAGGCTGGCTCCCCGTGGCCCGCTTCACAGACTCCCAAGACCTGTTACCCCAACACCTGGCCCAGACCTCAAGCAGCTTCCAGGGATGCGCCCCTTGCAAACTCCCGCTGCCCCCTGGAGGCAGGCCTCCCTCACCCCACCCAGCCTTTCTCCCTGCAGACCTGCCCCCAGCCCCCTTCGAAGCGGGGGAAGGCGAAGCTTTATAAGCCTTGGAACCCAACCCACGCCAGCCCCCCGCCGCGGCTTTTAAGCGACGAGAGACTGGATGAGCTGTACCGGCCTGGGGGCGCAGGGGTGCCCGGCGGAGGCGAGAGCCCGGAAAGGGGAAGGAAGGAGGGGACGGTGGGGTAGGGGGAACCTAGGATGTCTGGATGGCGGCCAGCCGACTACCGTTTTCCCGGCGCCGGGAGCAGGCGGCCGCGGAGGGTCGGGCCGGGAGGCCCCCCCGGCTGGGGCGCGGCGTCGCGTCCAGCCTCCCGCGCCCGCTGGAGCGGCGTCTTCTCCTCCGGAGGAAGG
>NW_004444245.1:378565-421774 GCF_000243295.1 Trichechus manatus latirostris
CCGGGAGGGCCCGCCGCGCCCTCGGGGCCCTCCCTGCGCCCGCACCCGCGTCCGCATCCGCCGGGGCCATGGCGAAGAAGAACGCCGAGAACGGCATCTATAGCGTGTCCCGCGACGAAAAGAAGGGCCCCCTGATCGTGCTCGGGCCCGACGGCGCCCCGGCCAAGGGCGATGGCCCCGCGGGCCTGGCGGTGCCGCCGCGCGAGACCTGGACGCGCCAGATGGACTTCATCATGTCCTGCGTGGGCTTCGCCGTGGGCCTTGGCAACGTCTGGCGCTTCCCCTACCTGTGCTACAAGAACGGCGGAGGTGAGCGCCCCGCCCGCCCGCCGGCACGTGGGGCCGGGGGGTGGGAGTGGGGGGGCCGCCCAGCACAGCGGCCCGCGGCCGCCACCCCCTCGCCAGTCATGTGCCTGGCAGTGTGGTGGGGGGAGGGGGCCGGCCTCAGGGATTGGCCATGGAGGTGGGAAGCCCGGCCTGCCCCCTAGGGGGGCTCCCAGAGGTGAGGAGCCTTGGCTGCCCCCGCGGGTCAGGCACACAAGTGGCACATTGTGTGGGCCCCCCCACGTGTGCACACACGAACACACGCATACACAATGGGCCACTCTGTCCCTCCCCCTCCCGCTGCCCTCCCCTTCCCATCCCTTCCCTCTCCTCCCCTCCGCCTGTGCCTGGAACACTGGGTGCCTGAGCCAGGCTAGGGAAGCCTGCGGCCGGCCGCCCGGCGCCGCCGCTGGGCACACTGCATGCACACGCGGTGCTGCCCCGGCTGACTGCAGCCATGGGCACGCGGCTGTCCTGGGGCGAGGAAGGAGCCCTGGGGGTAGTGGAAAGCGCAGTTACTGCGTGGTGGGGCGGGAAATTGAGGCCCAGACAGAAGGCCTTGGCCCAAGGTCACACACAAGTAGGATGCTAGGACCAGGCGCTGAGCAGGCTGCAGCCAAGCCGGCTTCCGAGGACGAGGATGGGAGAGAGCAGAGCTCCGAACAAGGGTAGGGCCTGGCAGGGAGGCAGAGGGCAAGATGGGCTGCTGGGGGGACCAGCTCCCTGCACTGCCCCCTGCCCTGCTGGGCCTGTTCCTATGGCCCAGCCCTGCCTCCTCCAGAGCCTGCCTCGCCCTCACGTGGCTTGCTGGGCGCAGCTTGTCTCCCTCTGTCCTTGCCCACTGACACCTTCAGCACCTCTCCTCCCTGGCACAGGCCTGCTGCCCACCCATCCACCTCCCCAACCCTCGTATTTGCATGCCAGTGTCGGGCGCAGGGGAGGCAGGGGCTCCCTGCCCTCGCTCAAGTCCAGGCAGACCCTCAGGCCCCAGCGCTCAGCCACGCGCACACGCCACACGCGCACGTACACATGCTCTCGCTGTTCCTTCCGGTCGCTGCCTAGCAAAGAGCGAGTTGCTGCACGAGGCATGGTCTGCATGTGTGAGCGCACGTGTCCTCCGTACAGTAGGTCAGTGCAGGTCAATGCACGCACCCATGGGGTGCAGACCTGTGAGTGGAGGGCCCCACAGCCCAGGGGCTGCTGGAGCCCCTCCTCTCAGCCCAGCCAGCGCCTACCCCCAGGCTGTTCACCTTGTGCCTGAGTCAGCGGCCACACTCCACTGATTCATCCAGTGGGAAGTTCGCATGGGCAGGGTGGGGCTGAGCTGAGCTCCACCCCACTCCCGGGCTTCCTGGAGGCTGTGGGGGTTGGGGCAGATGGCTCCCCCTGAGCCCCACCCCGCGCTGCTCCCCTGCAGGTGTGTTCCTTATTCCCTATGTCCTGATCGCCTTGGTGGGAGGGATCCCCATTTTCTTCCTGGAGATCTCACTGGGCCAGTTCATGAAGGCTGGCAGCATCAATGTCTGGAACATCTGCCCCCTATTCAAAGGTGAGTACCCCAGTGCCCCCTGCCCCTTTCCCACGGAAGGGGCGCGGGAGCGGGCAGGCCTGTTCGGTCCGAGCATTGGGCCTGGGCCCCAGTCACACGCAAGAGGGAACTTCTTGGACATGCAGGCCACGCCTCGAAGTTGGGCAGGCAAGGAGCAGAGTGGAGGAGTAGGGCCTCTCCATCGGGCGGGCAAGGGCAGGCCGGGCACAAGTGGGCACAGTACCTGCAAAGGATGGCTTAGGTCCCTGCGGGCAAGTGGAGGGGTGGCTGGTCATGGGAGGTGGTGACGGGAGCAGCACTGGAGGCCGGCCCTCACCACGCCTGAGGGCCAGCGAAGGAGTTTGGACTTGGTCTGGTAGGCCGTGCGAAGCGACTGCAAGTTCAGGGTGTGACTGACGGGCAAGATCACACTAGAGTACCTTCTGTGCCAGGCAGTGTTCATCCACCAGTCTCGATGCCCGAGGAGGCAGGGCCTACTAATATCCACCCAGTGTCTAGAGGAGGCAGCTGAGGCACAGAGAGGTGCAGTGACTTGCCCAAGGTTGCCCACTGAGGCGGTGATTGTCTCCTACATGGTCCCAGGCTACAAGAAAGCTCCCCCAGCCACTGTGTGCTGGAGGCTGGTGGGGAGCCACTATGGTGGCTGTGGGGCCCGAAAGCAGGGGACCTATTGTGAGCGGGAGGGGAGGGGCTCTGCCCTGGGTCTGGCGGCGGATTGAGAAGGTGACGCGGGGGATAAGTTCACCCGGTGTTGGGACACTTGAGCACGAGAGAAGGAGGGGACAGGATGGGGGTGGGAAAGGGAGGACAGCGGAAGCTGTTGGTGCTAGTCCCGTGTAGGGTGGCTAACGGGGGTGGGGAGCTGGCCAGCAAAGAATTCTCCCTGCCACCCCCAGGCCTGGGCTACGCCTCCATGGTGATCGTCTTTTACTGCAACACCTATTACATCATGGTGCTGGCTTGGGGCTTCTATTACCTGGTCAAGTCCTTCACCGCCACGCTACCCTGGGCCACGTGCGGCCACAGCTGGAACACTCCCGACTGTGTGGAGATCTTCCGCCACGAAGACTGTGCCAATGCCAGCCTAGCCAACCTCACATGTGACCAGCTTGCTGACCGCCGGTCCCCCGTCATCGAGTTCTGGGAGTGAGTCAGGCGCCTCTGGGCCAAGCCCATCGTGCCCCTCTGGTCTGCCACACTTGGCCTGAGTCTGCTGGGCCCTCGCCCTTGGGAGCTGAGGCCAGGTGCAGAGGAATCACTCCCAGGCCACCCCTGCAGCTAGATGCGGGCTGCTCTGTCAGCACCAGTTGTCACTCCCATTCACTGTCATTCAGTCGCGCCTGTCTGGTGGGGGAGCTGGTGCTGCCTGTGGCGGGGGAGGGGGCAGGGGGGGCCTGGGGCCAGGCCGGCAGCCCCACTCCCTGCAGCCAGGGGCTCCAAGGCTCCAGGTGCACGGGGAGGCCTCCAGGTGGACAGGAGGGACCAGCTGGACTCCCAGCTGGAGGAGGGAGGGGCCGCAACCCCTAGGACAGCTCCCAATCGCTTTGCCTACACTGACGCAGCCCTCATGAGCTGTCCCTCCCCAGGAACAAAGTCTTGCGGCTCTCTGGGGGGCTGGAGGTTCCAGGGGCTCTCAACTGGGAGGTGATGCTGTGTCTGCTGGCCTGCTGGGTGCTGGTCTACTTCTGTGTCTGGAAGGGGGTCAAGTCTACAGGAAAGGTACAGTTGGAGGCTGTCGGGGGATGCCAGGGGCAGCATGGCCTTGGAGGGCTTTGTCTCTGGAGGGGACAACTGTTGCAACAGGAGGCAACTGGACTGAGGAGGGGGGAGGTGCTTCAACCCAGGCCACTTGGTCCCGGCCCCATGGCTGGCTACTCCTCGTGCTCTCCAAACACAGGGACCCTGAGTGGGAGAGGCCCAGGCAGCAGCTGCCCCTTGGCCATGCTTCTGTCTGTGACAGCCTCTCTCGCCTGCCTGTCTGACCCTGGGGAGCCAGGGTTAAGGAGGCATGCGTATGACCAGACACACGGGAACGTGGAACCCCAGTGTGTCTTCCTCCTGGGAGGGGGAGGCAGGGGCTTTGCCCGTCGGTCTTCCTCTTGCCTCTGTCACTACCAGTAAGGGGCCTGCCTTTTCACAGAGAAGTGGCCTGGGGTTAGGGGTGTGCGAGGCAAAGGACCTGTCCCCCCGGCTGGCATCCCCTCAGCCCGGACCCTACAGGGTTTTGGGAGGGATGCCCTCATACCCCACACAAGTCCACACACCTGGGTGCACTTCTTCCCACGGGGACACTCTTCAGAAACTGCCCATGCACTGCCCCTCAGGTGAGCATGCGCCAGCCCACCCTCTCCCCAAAGGACGTGCTCCCTGGCAAACATGGCCTGGCCTTGTCCCAGCTGGCCTCGCACCCACACTCTGTGGTGGACACGGCTCTGGGGGTAGGGTGGGGGTCACCGGGCGGCCCCTCTCCTGGCCTCTGAGCACACCTCCAGTCCGGGGGCCCTGCAGATCGTGTACTTCACTGCTACATTCCCCTACGTGGTCCTCGTGGTGCTGCTGGTGCGCGGTGTGCTGCTGCCTGGCGCCTTGGACGGCATTGTGTACTATCTCAAGCCTGACTGGTCAAAGCTGGGGTCCCCTCAGGTGAGGAGCCAGGCCGCGGTGAGATGGCGTGGGGCTGGCTGCATGGTACCCCCTCACTCCTGCTTCCGTTGCCCCTCCAGGTGTGGATCGATGCTGGCACCCAGATTTTCTTCTCGTATGCCATTGGCCTGGGGGCCCTCACGGCCCTGGGCAGCTACAACCGCTTCAACAACAACTGCTATAAGTAAGCTCCGTGTCCCTGCGACCCCCTAGCCTGGCCTGCCCGCCCCCTGCCTGCAGGCACTGACCAGTCGGTCCTGCCCTACCCCGCCCACCAGAGACGCCATCATCCTCGCACTCATCAACAGCGGGACCAGCTTCTTTGCTGGCTTCGTGGTCTTTTCCATCCTGGGCTTCATGGCGGCAGAGCAGGGGGTGCATATCTCCAAGGTGGCCGAGTCAGGTAAAGGCCCCCGGTGGTGCCCAGTTCCAGAGTTGTGCTGCTGTGTGCGTGCACCCTGGACATCCACACCCAGCTAGGTGGTCCCTGCTGCCCTCCGGCCTCTCAGGACGGGGGCCTGGGTCTCCCCTTGTGGGCTGTAGGCCAGTCCATCTGGAGACTTGAGCCCCCGTTCATCCATCCGTCCCAGGGACCTGGGGTATGTCCTCATCTTTGTCTGAGTGCGGCAGAGAGAAAGGCGGGCCTCCACCCAGAGCTCATGGTCACCTGTGACTGCAGGAGTTTGACCCAGGCAAACAGTTCTTAGGGCTTGGGGCTGGGGAGGACCTGGAGCCTTCTGGCCCTACTGTGGGGAGCCCTGGGCCTGGGGCAGGCCCGCAGTGCTTCAGAGCTGGAAAGGCCTGGCCAGTGGCTAATGCACCCAGGGCCCTGGCTTTGTCACTGCCCTCATCCCCTGAGGGGATGTGTGTGAGCCCAGGCGGAGTTCAGGTCTGGACTCTGCACCTCCCTGCAGGGCCTGGCCTGGCCTTCATCGCCTACCCCCGGGCTGTCACACTCATGCCTGTGGCCCCACTCTGGGCTGCCCTCTTCTTCTTCATGCTGCTGCTGCTCGGGCTCGACAGCCAGGTTTGGAGGGGACCCAGGCGGGGGGCAGAGAGAGGAGGGCCAGCCGGGGCTGAGAGGAGCAGGACCTCACCTGAGCTGCCCACCAGTTTGTAGGTGTGGAGGGCTTCATCACCGGCCTTCTTGACCTCCTCCCGGCCTCCTACTACTTCCGCTTCCAAAGGGAGATCTCCGTGGCCCTCTGCTGCGCCCTCTGCTTCATCATTGACCTCTCCATGGTGACCGATGTGAGTGGGCTCGGTGGGGCACCCCTGGCTCCCGGCTGCCCCCCGGCCACTGCCTGACTTGGGTGTGCCCCCTGCAGGGCGGGATGTATGTCTTCCAGCTGTTTGACTACTACTCGGCCAGCGGCACGACCCTGCTCTGGCAGGCCTTCTGGGAGTGTGTCGTGGTGGCCTGGGTGTACGGTAGGTGCCAATGAGGGGGCGGGGTAGGGGCAGGCGGGGCAGGTGGGGCTCCAGCTCCTTCCCTCCCTCTCCCTCCCAGGCGCCGACCGCTTCATGGATGACATCGCTTGCATGATCGGGTACCGGCCATGCCCCTGGATGAAGTGGTGCTGGTCCTTCTTTACCCCACTGGTCTGCATGGTAATGTCGGCAAGGAAGGCCGGGAGGGCTGGGGAGCAGGCCAGCCGGGCGGGGAGCTGATGCCTCTCGTCCGCTAGGGCATCTTCATCTTCAACGTGGTGTACTACAAGCCACTGGTATACAACAACACCTACGTGTACCCGTGGTGGGGCGAGGCCATGGGCTGGGGCTTCGCGCTCTCCTCCATGCTCTGCGTGCCCCTCCACCTCCTGGGCTGCCTCCTCAGTGCCAAGGGCACCATGGCTGAGGTCAGTCCGCTCGTCATCCCACCCCCAGAATGGGCGGGCCCAGGCCCCGGTGCAGGAAGCCTTGGGGCCAGCTCCCGACTGGGGCAGGTGGAGGGAACACTAGGCCTCCACAGCCTGGGAGAGGCAGGTCGGGAGGAGGGCCGTCCTCAGTGTCCCTCCCGTCCCAACACCCACTCAACCCTGCTTTCACGGCGCAGGGAGCGAGCAGGTGGCAGGGCGGCAAGAGCCCGGACACAGGCAGAGAGGAGGGTGTGAGCCCCCCGGCAGGCGCCGTGGGCACGGCTGTGCTGGCGCCGAGCAGGGGGGCTTCACCGTGCCCTTCTCTCCCGCAGCGCTGGCAGCACCTGACCCAGCCTGTGTGGGGCCTCCACCACTTGGAGTACAGAGCTCAGGACTCGGATGTCAGGGGCCTGACCACCCTGACCCCAGTGTCTGAGAGCAGCAAGGTCGTGGTGGTGGAGAGCGTCATGTGACAACAGCCTCCGCAGAGCCCTGGCCTCGCCAGCTCACATCACCAGCGCACCCTCTTGTAGCCATAGCAGCCCCTGCTTTAGCCCCTGCCCGACCCCTCCAGGGGACCTGTCTTTCCCTGATAGTTTTGGGGTCTGCCTGAGGAGGGAGGAGGGGAAGCACCACGAGTGCTAACTAAAATCATTTTTAATAAAATGCCAAGAATATCACAACCCACCAAAAATAGATTCCTCCCCCACCCTGTCCGCAGCCAAGCGGGTGCACATGCTGCTTCCCAGGCCTGCCTTCTCCCCCTCCGCCTTCCACCCGGGCTCCCCTAGCCGCCTGCCCGCGGACCCGGGAGACCCGGCTGGGCCGCCTTGCCTCTTGGGGCTCTGCGCCTGCAACATCATTGCCCTCGGGGGCTCATCGCCCCAGAACCAGCAGAGGCCACCTGGGGGCCTGAAGGAGAGGGGAGCCGAGGGAGGGGCAGTGACCCGGGCCCAGATGGCAGCTGGGCTAGACCCTCCGCCCCTCCGCCCCTCCGCTCCTATTCTAGTAGCTTAGAGAGTCAGCCAGCAATGAAACCTTCTGGTTCCTGCACCAATAGCCACCGCTATCAATTGTGTGCACTTGTGTGTGAGTACACGTGCATCTGGAGCGTATACCTGGAGCTCTGTCTCGTAGCAAAGGTGAATACCAGGTGGAACCTGTGCTGGTGGGCAAACGAAGCTTATATTTTGCACATTTTATAAAAACTTGACGAGTGAGATTTCTGCTTGTATATTTCTAAAAAGAGAAACCAGCCCAAACGGCCCTCTCCCTACCACACCCCTCCCCTTTGGCCCCACCGGCCTCCTCTCCCCTAGCCAAGGAGTGTGAATTTCTAGCTCTAATTTTCATAGACAAAACCGAAGCTTCCAGCTGTCCAGTAAGCGAGTCAGCTGTGTGAGTGTGCATGTGGGATCCCAGCCCCAGACAGGTGGGGTCTCGAGAGGCGTCTCCCCTCCCGATGCCCACAGTCCTGGGGTGAGAGCATGCAGTGTTGTGTCCTGTGGGGATCTGGGCCGCTCACCTGGTGTGCTCAGGCTTGCCCACACTCTGCTCCCTGGGCTGGGCCAGGATGGCAGGGATCCGAGGTGGGCACAGACCAGGAAAGGGATCCTGGGCGTGCCTCCCGCCTCCCAGCTTAAGGCTGATGCACTCTCCACATCTGAAGTCTTCCACACAGCAGCTCTGACCCACGTCTGTGTCACGACGAAGCCCAGACAGCTGAGTAGACCCGAAAAAGGATTCCCCCTCACCGTGACTGACATAGGTGGAGGGGTGAGGGCGGGGCCCGCGGGGACATTACGACTGTGCTACAAAGCCACTTGCAAACATAGCAATAAAAACATGTCATTTTCCAAAGCGGCTCCTGCTTCTACCACAGCTTCTCTCAGCAAGTATTTGTTTGAGGGCCTCGGCGCCCAGCACTATGTTGGAACGGGAGTAGAGCAGGAACGAGGCCGACGGAAAGCATTTTCCCCATGGAGCTGACATACTTGGGGAGAGAGTGATAAAAGTACACTAAAGAAGAACAAATCAAGCAGGAAAGGGTGGCTGTTTGGTTTTGGAAGCTAAACTTTTCACAAGGTTGTCCAAAGAATGCTTCACTGAAAAGGTGACCTTTCAAGGTCCGAAGGAGGTGAGGGCACAGGCCAGGGGGACACCTGGGGAAGAGGTGAGTGAGGAGGCTCCCGCAACACTCGGGGGGAAGGTGGTGGTTAACCGGAGCAGGGTGGTAGCAGTGGAGGTGATGGGCAGTCTTCAGATTAGGGATGTGTTTTGAAGGCAGAGTCCACAGGGCTGTGGACGAACAGGATGCAGGACAGAGAGAGGGGTCAAGGATGACACTGAGAGATTTGACCTGAGCCACGGGCAGGCCGGAGTTGCCAGGTGCTGTGATGGGGGGACGAGAAGGTTTGGAGGGGATGATAGGGGAGTCTGCTCTAGGCAGCTTGTGCAGGATGGAGGGGTCATCCGGGTGGAGATGTTTGTTGGCAGTTGGATATGGAAGTCTGGAATTCCGGAAAGAGGTCTGAGCTGGACATGGCACTTTGGAAGTTGCTGGCACATGTGAAGCCCTGAGCCTGGAAGAGCTCTCCCAGGGAGGCTGGGAGTGGGGGTAGAGGGAGGAGTGGCCCGAGGACCAAACATCCAGTGGGGAGGGAGGGAAACCGAGAGCGTGAGGTGGTGGCATGGAACACAAGTGAGACTCCCTGGTGTCAAGGGCGAGGGAGTGATCAGTTGTCAGACGCTGCCGAGGGATCAAGTATGATGAGGCCTGGGAACCCACGCTGGGTTTGGCAGCGAAATGATGGTAGGCTGGACAAGAGCGGTTTGGGTGGAGGGGGAATCTGGAGAGGGCAGACCTGATGAGTGGGGCTCACCATTGGAAATGGTGACTCCAGACCAGTCTTGAGGGCAGGGGTCTGGTGACAGGCGGAAGGTGGCCTTGGCAGAGAGGATGGGCAGGCAGAGGCCGCGAGGTGCTCATGGAATGCTGACAGGGATGGTCCCCTCTGCCCCAAACCTATTTCTCAGACCTCAGGCTCCCAGCGCTCACCCATCTCTTCACTGCTGGTATTTCTCCACAGTTGCCTTCAGCTCCTTCTCACCCTACAAACCCTCTGAGAACCTGCTTACCTGGAACTCATCTCCCCCATGCCACTCACTCCCAAACCTCCAGCCCGGCCCTCCTTAACTACAAACACCCTTCCCAGCAACATCAGACGTCGCCCTGGGGTGCCCGTACCCTCACACTGCCGCTCATGGCCCTCACCTCCAGCCTGTCCCCCAACCACCTCCTCTTCCTAAGCTCACCTTCTCGATATACGGTCCTGTGGTAACCCACTCATTGGACAGGGCCCGAGGCACCCTCTCCATTCCCCACCAAGTCCTGTGGCTTCTGCATCTCTTGCTGGAACTAGAGTACTAGTCTGCTCACCGTCCCCCACCTCCCTTCCACCAGGCCCCTGGTGAAGACTCGGCAAACAGTGGAGGGAAAAAAGCAAGCTTCCCAGAGTGGCAGCATTGGAACCGCCGTGAGGAGCAGCGGGCACCACCGTCTGTCCAGGAGACAGCGACTGAGCCCCTATGGCTGTGGGCCTGCTCCTGTGTTCAGTGTTTAGAACAAGTATGAGACCAACAGGAAGCAAGCTCACCACAGCACTGCTCTGAGTGACAGCCCTGGGGCCTCGGGGGGCGGTCACTGTCGGGAAGGCTGAGGGGCCAGGGAAAGGCAGGTGAGCTGGGCCTGTTCAGAGAGCAGGGGCTGGAGACTGGGCGTTTCCACAGCGCCCCGGCCTCATCCCTGAGGACGTGCCTCCCTGTCGCTGCCCCACCCCTCTGCCCAGCACAGGGGGTGGGAACTCACGAGGGGAATGGCAGCAGGCCTCCCGCTGACGGGAAGGGCCCCGCCAACGTGCTGTTTGGACTTTAGCCTTCAGAAGCTCAGGGAGGCCCGAGAGTCAGGGCCCACTTCCTGGAAAGTGGGTCCAACCCTCAGCCTTGGCACAGCAACCCCAGGGCTTGTTGCCGGCACGCCTGGGAGCCATCCACATGCTCTGGGCTCAGAGACTGCCCCACAGCTCCTAGCAGGGGTGGGGGGGGTAGGGTGGCATAGGGTGGCACTCCCTGATGAAACGCTAGAAAAGGGAGCCCCCCACCTGGCCCCAGACAGGGCAGGCAGTATCGGGGCATGTGACTGCCCACCCGCAGACACTTCTAGCCATTCTGCTCCAACATCTTCAGAAGGTCCCCCCAGCCCCCTCCCAGGTCCTCATGTGGATACCAAGCATGGCAGAGACCCTGCACAGGGCGAGCACCCCACCAGGGGCACGGGCTGGAGGGGCCCAGCACCCGCCAAGCTCTAGCCCGGGAGGCAGGAAGCCCTGCCACAGCCCCAGGCCCCGCTCCTGTGTGTGACTGAGGACACTCAACTCCAAGGCCCAGCTCCGCTAAACCTAGCCTGCCGAATCCAGCCTGGGGGGTGGGGGTGAGGGTAAGTTACCCCAGGGGAAACCCACTGGAAGTGGGGCTTCTAGGATCGAGCCTGCTCCCAGGGGTTGGAGCAATACAGGGAGCCCCTCTCCATTCCCTCTCTCTGCCCCCAGCCAGTTCACGGTCAGGGCCAAGGACAAGCCTCTCTGAGTTGCATTAGTCAGAGGTCATCCTGCAAACCTTCAAGAAAGGGTGGGGCAGGGTGTGACTGGTGGCACTCTGCCAAGTTCTCTCTGTCCCAAATGTGAGTAACAGGAACTCAGAGCTGGAGTCTACCACCCAAGGCCCTGCCAGTGTACCTGCATCTCACCAGTGCCCTGGCTCCAGCTGCCAAGCCCCAGGAGACTGACAGGCAGACACTCCCCAGGCCTTCAGAAAGTGGGGCCTCACCCAGTCGGCTGGCATGGGGGAGGGGCAGAGGCTCCCAGAGCCAATGGGAGCCTACCCGGCAGAGCCAGGAGCAGCCCCTCACCCCAAAGCTGGCCCCCCAGGGAGCAACCCTCTAGGACTCCCTGAAGCCTCAGACAGCGAATGCTGCTGGCCTCGGGGAGGCTGCCAGGCCCCCGCCGGGCCACTACACTCTCGGGCTTCAGAGAGGGGAGACAGAGGCAGCCTCCTGAAGCACGATTGCGTCGTAACAACAACTTTTATTGCCCCAAGAACTGCTGCGTCTGCTGCGCCCTCCCACAGGGGCAGAGGAAAGGGGGCTCAACGATCAGGAAGCACCCCGACCCAGGCCACGCCCTTTGGAAACGGAAACTGGGGACGGGCTAAGGCAGAATGACTGGGAATTGTAGAAGCCAGGCCCCTGTCAGATGCTGGAGAGGCGCAGGGGCCAGGTGGAGAACAAGCGACGAAAGTGCGTCTGGGGAGGGGGGCGGAAGGCAGTGAGCTGAGGTACCGCGCAAGCACGTGCCAGGTGGGAGGCAGCTGTGGGCAGGGAGGATAGGGCGCCTCTCCTCACTCCTCCTTCTTGTCCGTGGGACCATCGACCGCTGCCTGGAGAGGGACAGAGAGCCCAGAGCAATGGGTTGGGAGGGACCACCCTGTGACTTCCACCTCCGCCCCCAAGCCCTGAGGCCTAGCTTGGTTCCTTTGGTCCTCAGTGACAGCTATCCAGCCGAGCAAGGGACCCCACCCTAATGGCACCCAGAGTTGCCGGGGTGGGACTATTGAAGGCCCGAGCAGGGGGGCCTGCTGGCTGAGTGGCCAAACCTGAGCCCAGCTTTCCTTACAGCAGCCAGACCCTCACCTGACACCCCCTCACAGGCACCCCCATGCCACAGCAAGCTCTGCATCCAAGTCCCTTTGGAGGCCTGTCCCGGTATCTCTCTTGACACCTAAGTCCTACCCCGTGAGCCTCATCTGTCCTCAGGGTATCACTTCCCCCTTGGGGCTGGGTCCCTGCTCCCCATCTTCTGTGGCACCCAAACTTTGGCCACCAAGCACCAAGGCAAGCTGTCAGAAAACGGGGGTTGTTACCTGCCCCTTACGCCCAGTTTCAAGACCACCTGAGCTTCAGGATGGAGCCTGGTGCTCCCAGGCTGGTCCACGAAGCCCGGGGTGGCAACAAGCAGGGAGGGGATAAAACACCTGATCCAACTACGTGCTGTTTACAAGAGACACACTTTAAACCCAAGGACACAAAGAGGTGGAAAACGACAAGATCGGGAAAAAATCCTATGCAAATAATAACCAAAAGAGAGCTGGAGTGGTAATCTTAGTATCAGACAAAGGAGACCTGAAGACAAAACTGTCAGAAAAGGTAAAAAATGGACATAATATAGTGATAAAAGGGTCAATTCATCAAGAAGATCTAACAATCATAAATACATATGCACTCAACATCAGGGCACCTAAATACATAAAGCAAACCCTGATAGAATTAGAAGAAGAAATAGATAACACTATAATAATAATTGGAAACTTCAGTACACCACTTCCCATATTGGACAGAACATCTAGAAAGAAAATCAACAAGGAAACAGAGGACTTAAATAACACTATAAACCAACTAGACTTAACAGACATATATAAAACACTCCACCCCAAAACAGCATAATAAACATTCTATTCCAGTGCACAAGGATCATTCTCCAGAATAGCCCACATTTTAGGTTACAAAGCAAGTCTTGATAAATTTAAAAAGACTGAACTCATACAAGGTATTTTCTCTGACCACAACGGAGTAAAGCTAGATATCAATAACAGGAAAAAACCTGGAAAATACACAACCATATGGAAATTAAACAACACACTATTAAACTACCAAAGAGTCAAGGATGAAATCAAAAGAGAAATCACAAATTTCTTAGAGTCAAATGAAAACGAAAAGCACAACATAACAAAACTTAGGGGATGCGGTGAAAGCAGTACTCAGAGCGAAACTTACATCAATAAATGCCTACATGAAGAAAGAAGAAAGATCTCAAATCAAGAGCCTAACTTGACAACTCCAGGAACTAGAAAGAGAGGAGGAAACTAAGCCTAAGTCTACCAGAAGAAACAGAATAAGAAAGATCAGAGCAGAAATAAATAAAATCGAAAACAGAATAGAGAGAATCAATAAAACCAGAAGTTGGTTTTGAAAAGATCAATAAAATTGACAAACCCTTAGCTAGACTGACAAAGAAAAGATGCAAACAACCAATACAGAAAATGAAAGAGGGGACATTACAACTGACCTGACAGAAATAAAGAGAGTTATGCCAGAGTATTATGAACAACTGTCCGCCAACAAACTGGATAACCTAGATGAAATGGACAAATTCTTAGAAGCACACAACCTACCCAAACCGACTCAAGAGCAAATAGTCTCAACAGACCCCTAACAAGTGAAGAGATCGAATCAGTGATCAAAAACCTCCCAACAACAACAAAAAAGTTATGGACCAGATGGCTTCACTGGGGATTTCTACCAAACATTTACAGAAGAATTGACACGAATACTGTTTAAACTCTTCCAAAAGGTAGAGAAGGAAGGAATACTCCCTAATTCGTTCTATGAAGCAAACATAACCCTGATACCCAAACCAGATAAAGACACCACAAAAAAAAAAAACAACAACTGCAGACCAATATCTCTTATGAATACAGATGCAAAAATCCTCAACAAAATACTAGTGAACTGAATCCAACAGCATATTAAGAGTCATACACCATGATCAACTGAGATTTATTCCAGATATGCAGGGATGGTTCAACATTAGAAAATCAGTCAACGCAATACACCGCATCAACAGAACAAAGGAAAAGAACCACACGATCATCTCTATGGATGCAGAAAAAGCATTTGATAAAATCCAACATCTTTTCTTAATGAAAACTTAAAGAAGACTGGCATAGGAGGGAAATTCCTCAATATGATTCAGGGCATATATGAAAAGTCAACAGCCAACATTATACTTAATGGAGAAAGACTGAAAGCCCTCCCCCTTGAAATCCGGAACAAGACAAAGGTGCCTGCTCTCACCACTTCTATTCGATATTGTATTAGAAGTCCTAGCCAGAGCAATGAGACAAGAAAAAGAAACAAAAGGTATTCAGATTGGAAAAGAAGAAGTAAAATTATCTCTATTCATGGATGATATGATCCTATATATTGAAAATTCCAGAACCCACAAGAAAACTTCTAGAGCTAACAGAGGAATTTAGCAAAGTTGCAAGGTGCAAGGTCAACGAACAAAAAGCAGTTGGATTTCTATACACCAGCAATAAGAAATCTGAAAGAAATTAGGGAAACAATTCCATTTACAATAGCATCTAAGGGAATAAAATATCTAGGAATAAATCTAACTAGGGACGTGAAAGACTTATACAATGAAAACTATAAAACACTGCTGAAATAAATTAAAGAAGACTCAAATAATTGGAAAGATGTTTCATGTTCCTGGACTGGAACACTTAATATTGTTAAGAGGTCAATACCACCCAAAGTGATCTATCTATACAGTCAAAACAATCTCGATCAAAATTCCAATAGCCTTCTTTACAGAAATAGAAAAACCAATCCTCAACTTTATATGGAAAGGCAAGAAGCCCTGAATAGTTAAAACAATGTTGAAAGCAAAGAAAAAAGTAGGAGGACTCAACACTTCCTGATTTTAAAACATACTATACAGCTACAGTAATTAAAATAGCCTGGTACTGGTATAACATAGACACAGAGACCAATGGAATAGAATTGAGAGTCCCAAACTAAACCCACACATCTATGGTCAACTGATTTTTGACAAGGGTGCTAAGTCCATTCAAGGGTGAAAGAAGAGTCTCTTCAATAAATGCTGCTGGGAAAATTGGATACCCACATACAGAAAAATGAAACAGGACCCATGCCTCACACCACACACAAAAACCAATTCAAAATGGATTAAAGACCTAAGTGTACAAACTAAAACCATGAAATTCTTAGAAGAACAAGCAGGGGCAACACTGTCAGGCCTAGCTTTCAACAATGGATTATCTAATATAATAACAAAAGCACAAACAACAAAAGACAAAATCAACAAATGGGACCTCATAAAAATTAAAAACTTTTGTTCCTCAAAAGACTTTACCAAAAAAGTGAAAAGACAAGCTACCGACTGGGAGAATATCTTCAGAAACCATATATCCAACAAGAATCTAATAACCAAAATACATATAAAAGCTTCAACAACTTAACAACAAAAAGACAACCCAATCATAAAATGGGCAAAGGACCTGAACAGACATCTGAGCAAAGAGGACATTCAAATGGCCACCAAACACATGAAAAGACGCTCTGCGTCATTAGCCACCAGAGATGCAAATCAAAACTACAATGAGATACCATTAAACTCCCACTAGGATGGCTAAGATTAAAAAAATAGAAAATAACAAATATTGCCGAGGATGTGGGGAAATCGGAACACTTACCCACGGCTTGTAGGAATGCAAAATGGTACAGCCACTGTGGAAAACAGTGTGGCGCTTCCTCAAAAAACTGAAAATAGAACTATCAAATGTCCCGGCCATTCCACTCCTAGGTATATACCCCAAAGACTTGAAAGCAGAGACTCAAACAGAGACTTGTGCACCAATGTTCACTGCAGCACTATTCACAGTAGCCAAAAGGGGGAAACCACCTCAACGCCCATCCACAGACGAGTGGATAAACAAGATGTGCTTCATATATACACAGAATACTACTCAGCCAGTAGGAGAAATGAAGTCTTGATACATGCTACAGCATGGATGGAGCTTGGAGACATTATACTGAGTGAAATAAGCCAGTCACAAAAGGACAAATATTGTATGACCTCACTTACATAAAAAGACAAGAAAAGGCAAATGTAAGGAGACCAGTGATTACTAGTGGTTGCCAGTGGCGGGACGAAGGGGGAAAAGGAGAGTTAACGGTGATGGAAAAATCGCATTGATTAAGGGTAGGGTTGCACAGCCCATTATTAATTGCTGTCAGTAAGTTGTACACCTGTTAAAAAGTTGAATTGGCAAAAGTTGTATGATAGATGTATTTACAACAACACACACACACAAAAGTAGTTGCTGAGGTTACTCATGTACAACCAAACACCTCATGGGATTTGGTTCCTCGGTTTGGAGGTTAAGGTCATGGATTCATGGGACATCTCAGTTAATTGACCTAATAACGTGTTTAGTGCTTCTGTTCTACCTCCTAGTTTGTTGCGTAGTGCCTGGGGTCTTAAAACCTTGTAAGCAGCCATCCAAGGCACAACAATTGGTCTCTATTCAACTGGAGCAACAGAGGAAGAAGGAGCATCAGGAATAGGAGGAGGATATGGAATGTGTGGCTAACTGCCTCCAGGAACAACTGCCTCCTTTGCCATGAGACCAGAAGAACTAGATAGTGCCCAGCTACCATTACTGAACATTTTGAACAAAGATTCCATAGCAAAATCCTGATCAAAAGGGGGAAAACGCAGAACAGAATTTGAAATTCTTATGGATTCTAGACTTTCTGGAGCCATGGAGGGTAGACGAACCCCTGAAACTATTGCTCTGAGACAATCTTTTACACCAGAAATAACCCCTGAAGTCATCTTAAACCAAACAGTTTAGCTTAAGTAGCAAAAAATGTCTGCCTTGAACATTCTGCTCTTTTAAGAACTAAATGGGCTCAAATTGACAACAACTCAAAAGAATAGATAGGAACCTTAGGGGGCAGTAAATTTACGTTAATAAGGGAGAAACAGCTCAGACAAGGAGGGTGAGAATGGTTGCACAACTTGAAGAATGTAATCAATGTCACCAAATTGTACACAAAGAAACTGGTGAATTGGTGTATGTTTTGCTGTGTATGTTCTCAACAAAATAAATTTTTAAAAAAGGCATGTAGCTACTGCAGTATAATGTAGGGATCCAAACTCTGATCTTCTGTTTACTAAAATCAAATCATTAAAATAAATGAAATTTGGGGGGGAAAAAAAAAAACAGGGAGGAGAGTCAAGTGAGGGTGAGGGCACTGCCTCACTGGGCCTCGGGGCAGGCTACCCGAGACGTCACCTCTCCCTGAGCTCCTTTCTTCCCCGATTCAGACTGGTGAAGGCACCTCTGATGCCCTCGCCCTCTCTGCCTGTGGGGTCTCTCCCCACACTTCACATCTCAGTTTCAACTGGCCATCTTTGCTCTTGATGGTGCCCCTTCGCCAGACTTGGACTTGAGTAGGGTTGCTGGGGAGGGGTAAGGTATGAAGCTACTCTCAGAAGCACTGATGCCAAGCACAAGGTAGTGGGTTCTGGGGCTGGGCCTAAAGGTGAGAAGGCCCAGAGTGCAGTAGCGGATGCCACGGCTGCAGGCAATCTTGGTAAGCGCCCAGCCCCAGATGCCACGAGAAGGGCTCAGGCTAAGGACCTGCCAGGGACGCTGGGCCCCTGAACTGGCTGTGGCAGGGAGCAGTCAGGCTCGCTGTCTCCCTCTGCCCATCGTTCTCAGCACACAAGGGGATCCCCAGTCAGACACTAGTGAGGGGCACTGACCTGCAGCTTGGCGTGCTCCTCCAGCAGGCGGTCATACTCCTTGGTCAGGCCCTCTGACTGCTTCCGCATGGCGAGGACCTCGTTCTCAGCCTTCTCCAGCTCTGGAAATGATGCAAACAAGAAGAGAGGAGAAAGACAGGATGGGGTTAGGGAGCACAAACCTCTGCGTCTATCCCAGGTAAGGCTGTGGAGGAGAAGCCTCTAAACAGGGCCGTGGCCAGCTGCCTGGATCACGCCCTACCCCTGGCTGGCTTCAGGGCTTACCCCCCAAAAAAAACCTGGATGGAGCAAAACCACAGAGAGGACCCCCTTGCCCCTACAAGGGAGGAAAGCAAGTAGCTCTCCACAGGGGTGACTTCAGGCAGAGGTAACACATTGAGAAGTTTGCGGGTGAGAGGGGGAGGCCGGGAGCAAAATCCCATCTCAAAGCCAGACTCATGGTTGCCGTGAGACCTGTGCAGACCACAGCAGGGGCTGAAGCCTCCAGCTCTGGGGAAGATTCCACCCGTCGCCAGGCCCACAGCACCCTACAGTGCTCCAGACCTAGTCTCTGCCGGAGAGCTCGTCTAGATTTTCAAAAAACACAGCCACAAATTTCTATCCACGGCCTGCCTAAGCCTCCCGCTCTCTTTGAAAGCCCTGGGACACCTCTGTCTTCAACTCCTGGGGCCCCCTTTGCCTGCCTCGTCTGACAGGAGTCCCCAGTGTGCAGTGCTCCAGCACCCTGGGTAGCAGAGGTGCTGACACTGCGGCCGCCAGGGCTTCACCAAGGCCATCTCACCCCACGTGGCTGGGGCGTGTCTGTGCCGGGCCTGGAGAGCAGGCTGTGATATGTGTGTTTTCACCCAACTCTCAAGTCAGGGCTGGTTTCCACTCTGTGTGGCGTGTGAGGTTTGTTATTAATATTTTGGCACAAGAGGGGCAGCACTAGCCAACAGCGGCTCCAGACTTCCAGAGGGTGGGGAGTGGGTGTGGGGGGAGAAACACACGAGGACAGCACTCACTTTGCTTGCTGTTGGCCAGCTCCTCCTTCAGCTTCTTCAGATCAGCCTTCAGGCTCTTGTTTTCTTCCTGCAACTTGCCTCCGTCAGCACCAGCTTCCTAGGAAAAGAGCCAAGGGTCCCGGTTACCCAAGAGGGAAGGAAAGGTTCCAGCCCTCCTCTCGCCACCGAGTTGCCCTGGGCATCTGCCCCTTCAGAAATGTCAGCGCAGAACTAGGCCACTGCGACTTCTAAGCAACCCATCAAAGGCCAGAGCTTGGCTGCCTGCTGAGGGAAAAAAGAGCCAGCTGGGCCACCTGCTCAGCCCACAGGCTGCACACCCTACCTGCGCCTCGACCCTGCCTGCCTCTCTCCTCCCCAGCAAGGACTCCCCAGTGCCTCAGCTTACCATCCAAGGGCACCTGGGGATCTCTGCCAGTGGCCCCATCAAACCAGTCCCATTCCATCCCCCTCCCCACCTCCAGCAGCTCACTCCGGCCAAGGAACCCTAAATTCACCCCACCCTCCACCTCCACCCAGGAGAGCCCCCAGAACCCAAACCCCCATTTCCCCGAGCCTGGCTCAACAGCAGCTCTGCGGACAAGCAGACCCATGTTTCTGAGGGCGGGTCGTCACCAGTCCCTCCCAGAGGGCAGGCCCACAGCTCAGAGCGCGGGCTTGGTCCAGCGGGGGAGGAGTGGGCAGAAAGGCCAAAGTGCCTTCCTCCACCCAGGCCTCCGGAGTTAGAGGAGAGTGTCGTAGTCACCACAGACCTCTCCCTGGCCTCTAGGCGGCCCCCATGCCACGTGTCCATACCCAGAGTACACTTTCCCCCACGTGCTTCCTCTCAGCTCTTCCACCCAACTCTTACGGCTTTTCGGAAAACAGCGGGCTTGTGACAAGTCTGGGCACCAGAGCGTTTCCAGGCCTGAGAGGATAACGGAGAAGGACGCTCGCACGGCAGGCCTGGGGCATCACGGGGCGGGAAGGGGCGGGCAGACGCACCTTCTTCATCTGGTCGTTCTCCTCCATGTACTTCTTGGCTGCCTCGCTAGCGCTCTCTGCCTGCTTTTTAAAGGCTTCATTGGAGGCCAGCAGCGTGGCCTGCTGGGAGATGAGAGTCACCAGGCGTCGAAGCAAGCTGCAAGTGTTCACCAAACGAAGAGAGAGGGGGACAAAGACAGGAAAAGCGCTGGCGTGAAGTCGTCTCGGGTGCTCGGCCCTGCGCCTGCCTCCTGCCCAGACCTGCTCTCCTGAATCACCAGGGCAGTCAAGCGAGATGCCATCAACCTGGGCCTGGCACAAGGGGGAGGTGGAGCCCGTGAGGTGTCCCTGCCACCAGAATGCCTCAACCACCCAGCACCCTGTCTGCCCTGAAGGCACAGGAAGGGGTCTCCCGGAGGGCTCAGGCTGGCAGCCCCCCCGAGGCCAGAGCGCCGGCGTCCTCCAGGTAGCACCTGGATGTGCCAGAGCCGCCACAGGGCCGCTTTCCTCCTGCAGGCCGGCCGCCGGCTAACTGACAAGAGGAGCTAAGAGATGGGGACCACCTGGAACGTGCTGGGTTGAGTTCCCACAACTAATGCTACCTCACTCTACAGGAGGAAACCAAGGCTCGGCAGGACACAGCACCTTGGCCAAAGTCAACAGCCAGAAACTGACCTGGCTGGAATTCAAACTTCTGACTGCCTGGCTCCACAGCCAGAGCTCTTCCCTACTATACGTGGCAAGTTTGGAGAGAACGGCCTCCACGTTCCAATGGAAGAGAAGGAAAAGGGGATGGCTGCTATTCTGCACTCGGTCCCCTTCCCAGACGCACTCCTCCGGGCAGCTGCCGGAGCAGGCCTGTTCTATGCTAGAGCCGAATGGAGGTCCTGGGCTAGAGGGGACAGGGAGAAGAATCAGGGCCCAGGAGCCCATCTGACGTCTACAGCAGCCAAAAGAGGCAGACAGGTGGCAGCTGGGGGCATTCCGGTCCCCAAACAGAAGAAATGGCCTGAGATATCAGCTGGCAAGAAAAGGAGGGAAGGACTCCTTGACTGAGCTGGAGTGTACCCGGGGAAAGGATGTCAGGATGGCGAGGAGACCCAGGCCAGCCAGAATGTTCCAAGGGGGCGAGCTACGTGGATGTGGCCCAGGGAAGAAGGTAAAAATCCGTTTTACCACTGAAGCGCCTGCTCAACTGCCAGCTCCCACAGGGTCTGGTCCCTCCCACAGGGTCTGGTCCCCTGCACCTGCACTCAGGCCATCAGAGAAGAATGGCCAAGGACACCAAGAGGCATGCTCCACCTCCCGGCCCAGCCATCACCCCGGGGGCCCTGGCAAGGCAGCTCCATCAATGAGCTCCTCTGCCTCCGGGAGCCCACGGGCTCTTCCTGGTTTGGGGCGAGGCCCCAGCCCCTGGCAGCATGGACCCAGCAGGCAGTCGACTCCTGGCAGGAGAGGAGAGTTTCCAGTGACATGCGCTCGCTAAAATTAGCATCCGGGAACCTCGTGGCTCAGGGCTCAGGTTTCCCTCCCAGCTCGGCCTGCCCACCGGCCTGCCCCCAATGGACTAACGCCCTGGAGGTGGAGGGAACTACCAGCTGCCCCAGAAGCCAGAGGAGAAGTAAGCCTGACTCACGCTGGCATGGCCAGGGTCACTGGAGGAGCCTGGAAAGAAAGGCAAGTCTGAGTGAGCCCAACGGCCCAGAACAAGTCCTCCGGCTGTGTGGGGCGCAGTGATGCAAAGCAGGAGGCCCACCCCTCTGCTGTGAGCAAGGGTGGGGAAGGCCATGGTCGCCATCTAGTGGACACCACAGGGCCCCAGCTGGCAGAGACTGGCAAGACTAAGGGTGATACCTCCTCTGGCTGGGCAGGCGGCTGACACGGGCGGTGTCCCAGCAGAGCTGAAGCCATGGTGACCCAGAGAGGCCAGACCCAGGGCGGTGGCAGCAATGTGCCAGGGGCCCGGCCCTCCAGCTGCCCTCCTAGCCCTTCCCTGGCCAACTATGGAGAATGAGAGCTGCCAAGTCAGGGGGCAGGGTCCACACACCGAATCCAGCAAGACACACCCAGTGTCCTGCAAAAGCCCAACCCTGCTCAGCCACCCAGTCCCCTTTGGAGCCCACCTAGGTTGTGGGGAAAGTCACGCCCTAGAGTTGCAGACGCTAGAAAGGTATGCCCCCAACTTTAGCTGGGCCCTCACCACCAGCTGGGTGAAGCCTTCTAAGTGCCCTGGGCCAGCTTCCTCCTCTCCGTGGGTCCCCGAGGGCCCTGCAGGCCTCCACTGCCCCGGCCAAGGCAGCCATTTCCCATCCCCGCCTTTTCATGCCACCCACCAACTCCTCCTCCAAACTGCCCAAGGAGAGCTCCTGCCTGCGCTGGGCATGCCCCTCAACCACCCTCTTCGGCAGTCTCCCCTCAGCTAGCCCTCTCCCAGATCCCAACAAACCCGCTCAAGTCTCAGCCAGCCCTCAACCTACCACAATCGTGTGTCTGCCCTCACCAAGCCCCTGAACTGCTCTTGCTAGCGTCACTGACACCCTCTGGATTGCCAAAGCCAGTGGACATGCTGGAGGCCCTGTCTCACTGGCTCCTGCAGCATCTGACGCTGTGGACAGTTACCTTCCCAGAATTCTCCCTCTCTCGGCTCTGGTAATTCCTGCATTGCCGGATCATTCTCCTACCTCTGCTCTCTGCACTCTTCCGTTCTCACTCGTACTTTCTTCTGAGCTAATTTTACCCTCACTGAACACCTCGGATGGCCCTTCAGATTCAAGCTTGTCCAAAAGAGGGCTCGCCTACTCTCCTGACCACCCTCCCGGAACCCCTCACTGCGGTGGAGCCCGCTTGGCGTCCTTTTTCTCGCTTGCCCCCCACCCCACCCCAGATCCAGGCTATTGCCTAGTCCCATCCATCTCAACTCCAGCCCAAGCAGACCCCAAATGGGCCCTGCTCTCCAGCCCCACCAGCAGTACCGGGCCTAGCTTGGAACCAATCCCTTCCCCCACCGTGGCCAGTGCAGGCTTGCTCTGCTCCTTGCTGCCTGTCGGCCAGCACGCAGGCCACTAGCCCACGCGGGCCCTCTGCTCTGCTGCCTCCGTGCCGCTGCACATCAGCCCCTCAGTCCGGAATGTCTTTTCTACTCTTCTGTGTGTGACAGCTCTTACTGATGATCAAGACCAGCTTCGCTGGCCATCTTCTCCAAGAGCCTGTCCTCAGGCCCCTCCCACCAGCGTCCAGCCTTCTGGAATGCCTACCTGCTCCCTCACACACTGTGGGTGGAGATCTGCTCCACCGTGACCCCTCCGGCCCCCACCACTGTGTGTTCCCTCCGGGTGTTGCTCCACACTGCTCCCTGGACATAAGGACCTCCCGTGCCAAACCAAGGGCTCCCCAGGACAGAAACCAGGGTGGGCACCTTCAGTGCCCGGGACAGGGCCGGGGACACGGGGAACACGCGCTGAATAATCTGAGAAGTGGCCCACTTCTGTGGTTGATTGCTCTGGTCTTGACCTCCCAAGTCCTGCTCCGGGGACAGCTGTTTTAGATCCCCATTTGTGGACAGAGGGTTAGAACCTGGGAGCCAAGGGCACTCCTAAAGAGAGCGGGCCGTGGCCTTGAGCAGCCACCAAGTGACCACATCCAACCACGCGGGCCTGACTCAGCCCAGACCAGAACTGAGCTCCACTTCCTCGGGAAAATGGTTCTGGACGCTGAGAAGTGCCGGCATGCTTCTAGAAAGGCTGAGTACCAAGAGACAGTGGGAGAGAGCCTCTCTACGATGTGGCGCCACAAGGCCAACCCAAGCAGGTAGAAGGTCTTTTTCATTTACCCTTATCATCGATCCCCTTTCCCTCCTGAGAGCAGCAGAGGAAGACATGGACTCAGGAGGAAATAGGAGGGTCCTGACAAGTTCCTCTCTGAATATTCTAGGGTTGTGGCGACCCCGCCCCCTGCTGGTCCTGCCTGTTGACAGTGACCAGGCATCTCCTGGGGGACAAGCACTTTAGGTGAGTTAGGCCATTTAGCCACCAGATAGCACTGCAGGGGACAGGGAGGGAGGTGAGGCCCTTCACACTACCAGCCCTTCCAGCCCCTGCACCTCGGAGCCACACTGCCACCTGTTGAGGTTCTCGGTCACTACAGCCAGCAGAGGCCCTGGTTCCTGCCTCAGCTGGACCTTCCCGTGTGTGGACACCCCTCACTATCAGAACAAACAATAAGGTGGAGACCACCCCAGCAAGAAGCCCCAAACCAGGGGAGGCCCCTGGAAAGGCTTGGGGCTCAGCAGAGTGACATCAAGGAAACTCTCACCGTAAAGAGAGTGCCAGCCCTGAACACGAGAGCATCGCTTCCCACCAGCCCTGAACATGAGAGCATCGCTTCCCACCAGCCCTGAACATGAGAGCATCGGTTCCCACCAGCAAAGTTAATCAAAAAGCTCTTCCCAAAGGGCTGCCCCAAGGAGATCGGAGCACAGACGCTCTACCTTTCTCTCAGCCTTCGGACACAAAATGGCACAGGAGGGCTCCAGGTAGTGGCGATCAGGCCACTTAAAGGGAGGTCTTGCAGTAATGCCTGCTGACACCCCAGACCCCGCTCGGCCTCCCAAGGACAGTGAAGGCAGCTATTGGGGGGGTGGGGGGCTCAGCCTCTCTCCTTTGGAACTGACTGCATGAGCCGTTTCTGGGGTTTGGTTTGCCTGAAACCACCTATCTGAGGGCATGTTTGTAACTTGGTGGCAGAGGCAACTGGATGAGGCTGGACAGCCTGGCACCAAGATTCAGTGATCAGCTGAGTCCAACTACAAGCACTGGGCCCCCTGGCTCCAGAGATGCAAATCTAGAGGTAGGAAGAGCCAGGAGCCCACTGCCCCCGCAGACCACCTGGCACGTGACCTGGGGAGCGCATCACACAATCCTAGAGCCCACTGGAAACAATGAAGTGCCTGCAATAGGGTGAGACCACCCAGCTCCCTGACCTGGGCAGAGGGAGGTCTGTGCCATCCAACATGGCTGCCACTGGTCATGTGAGGCTGTTCCAGTTCAAAGTGATGAAAAGGAGACACAATTCAGACCATCAGTTCCGACAACGCTCTCAGCACTGGTGCAGAAAGTTCTGCTGGGCAGCACTGGGCTGGCGGTACCCATCATGTCTTCTCGCCTCACACCCTGCCTCCCACTCTCATCTTCACCTCGGCCCTCTTCCTCCAGGTCCAAAGTGGTTGTCGACGTTAAGGCCACAAAGCAAGGGGCTCTCCCAGAACCTCCGCTTCACACATATCCCTGTTTGGGTAGATAATCTCCTCTGAAAGCAGCTTACACTTCTTCTGCTGAATCGCATGGGTTCTGCATGGATGACAGGTTGGGAGCCCCTCTTTACAACGCCTGTGCTCAGCTGAAGGGCAGATGGAGCACCCAGAGGACACTGGCCCACCACTACAGCTGGGGCAACTTTCGCCTGGGGGCTAGGAATCAATGGAGCTGTCAAAAAGGCTCTTACCCAATGCCTAGATCTGAAGTACTATTATCCTGTTTGTGCTCTTAGAAAGTGGGGGCAGCCAATGTATATACACTGTTCAAGTATAAAGGCAGTCCTAAGCCCTCTGCATAGCCTTCTACAGCAGAGGCTCCCGAGCCTGGCTACACAGCAGAAGCGCCAATTAAATCTGACCATCCATCAGAGGGTAGGGTCAGGCACCAGTGTTTTAAGACTCCTCGGTTACTGTCTTAGACTGGGTTCTCTAAAGAAACAAGACCACTGAAGCACATATATACCCATATATATACACAAAACATGTGTGTACACACACACACAGAGAGAGAGAAAAGGAGGAGAGAGACAGACAGACAAACACTGACTTATCTCAAGGAAACGGTTCATGCAGTTGTACAGGTTAGCAAGTCCCAAGCCCATGGGTCAGGCTTCAGGCTGGAAGCTTCTCCTGACTCACGTAGCTGCAGAGGCTGACAAACCCAAGATGAGCAGGTCAGACAGCAGGCTGCTGGCTCAAGTCCCAAGAACCGGAGGTCAGGTGATAATGAACCAGATGCAGGATCCAGAGCAAGCAAAAGCCAGCAAACTTTGCCAGAACGTTCATATATACTGGATGCAGGCCACACCCCCGAGGAAACTCCCCTTACAACTAACTGGCTGATCACATCATATCACATCATGGAGCTAATTACCTTATATCACAAAATGGAAGATGACTACATCATTACATAACTGCCAAACCACTGAGAATCACGGCCCAGCCAAGCTGACACATAACCTTAAGCATCACAATTACCTTATTTAGACGCTGGTTTAAACAAATAAATTGTCTGGAAAAAAAAGGCAGCCAGGGAAATGTGAACCCGCCCTACATATTTTATGATATTAAGGAATTACTGCGAACTTTTTGTAGGCAAGATGGTATCGTGCGTATGATTTTTTTAAAAAAGTATCTTTTCAAAGTGATAAACCAAAATATGATTTAATCTGTAAATAGGACGTCTGGGATTTGCTTCCAAATCATCCAGGGCCAGGGTACTGTAGGGGGTGAGGGGGGCATGGATGAACTGAGACTGGCCCTGAATGATAACGGTGAAGTTGGTGGGGGACTCACAGGGGTTCATTCTACACCTGCCTCTACCTGTGTTTGCATTTTTTTATTTGAACAAACCAAGTAGCCCCCCCCAGGTGATTCTAGTGGGTAGCCAGGGCTAAGCCACCGCTGTGCAAGGAAGGCTTGGCCCCTGGAGACCCTAGGGTGGCTCAGGGTCAAACTGTTGTTTAGGCTGCTCCTTCTCTGGGGGCAGCCCTTCCCCCATCCCACCAGAACAATTTCAATCTCTGCTCCTGCAGGCACTGCCATGACCAATCACAGCGAGGCCGCATCCTGTCTTCTCTGTTTCGCTCCACGTGCCCTTGCCCCTCCCGAACGTAAGGCCCTTGAGGGCAAGGACTGGGCACTCTGACACCCTCTCTGGGCCTGGCACGGTGTACCACCCAAGTGGAAAAAAAATCCCACACAACCCAATCACTAATAGGGATGAGCACCAGCCTAGCGGGGAAGAGACCAGGTCCCCGTCCCAGTCCAATCTGCATAGCCCTGCTCCTCAGACGAGTGCAAAGGCTGCTCTGGGGCTTCCAAGGACAGCCCTCTGGTCCAGCCCAACAGCACAGGGCAGGCTTCGCAGAGAAGCAGCCAGAGGAAGGCAACAGAAATGCGCAGAGCAGCCGAGGGGACAGTGTGACTGCTCGAAGCTCTCCAGGTCGGGACCCTGCGGGAGGGGTCAAGCAGGAAGGATCTGGGGTCGACTCTTCCTGCCAAAGTGGGTAGGAAGGCACTGGAAGCATGGGGCGTGGCCAGTTTCCTGGCTGACAGGTGGGAGGGAGCAAGGCTGGCAGCAGGAAACCCAGTGGGAGGCCACCACAGGGGTCCATGGAGGATACTGGTGGCCCAGCTAACTCTATGGATAACAAGGAAGAGAGGCTTAGGAGGCAAAACCCATAGGACCAGGGATCACATGGGACAAGAGAAAAGGGCAGGAAGAAGAGGACTCCCAGGCTTCAGGCTTGGTGATGGGGGAAGCTGGTGGAGGGCTTGTTAAAACACAGACGCCTGGGTACCCTCTCCACCACCCCCTCCCAGTTTGAGCCCAGAGGCCTAGGGTGGGGCCGAGAATGTGCATTTCAACAAGTTCCCAGGGGACGCTGCTCTAAGACAACAATGACAATGACTATGGCAAGGCAGTGTAGCATAGTGGCTGAGTGTAAGTTCCAGTCACAGACCTGGGTTCAAGTGCAGCTCCACAATCAGCAAGCACGAACATTACTAAAGAAAGCATCATGAAATTAAACGGTCACCACACACACGTGCACACACGTGAGAAGGTCCGAGTCTCCACATCCTAGAGAGGACTCCCAGGACCCGAAAAGACAGCACCTTGCTCCCAGCTGGAGTGAACTGCAGCAGAGGCAGGACAAAAGCCCAGGAGGGCTGACTCGGAAGCCCAGACGCTCTCCCTCCTCCACCACTGCCGCCGCACAGACTGCTGGGAGAGAACAGGGGTCTATGGAGTGTGAAGCCTGCTGCCAGCCCAGGCCGATCTCTCCTCCACTGTGTCCCCTCTAGGCACTGTTCCAGCGACCGTCTTTTCCTCTGAATGTTGTTCTTTCTCCCTCCATCTCCCCCCATCGGTGCTCTCCTTGTCCACCAACACGCTCCTCCTCTTCCCTCTCTCTTGCTGCTTCTGCCGGCCTGCGCCTCCTCATGCCCTCTGCCAAACTTCTGGGGGAACTCTCCTGCCAGCACTTCCCTCTCCCTGTGTCTCAAGCCCCTGCAAACTCTCCACTGAAGCTGCTCTCAAGGTGGCCGCTGTGCCCCCTCGGCCCGCCCTCAGCTCCAGTCCTGTCCGCACCCTCTCGCTTACAATCCTCTTCCTTCCCGGACCCTGACGTCCCTCGTGCTCGCTGGACTGGACCTCCGAGCAGGCTCTGCAGCCCCTTGTGCCCCCGGCCCTGCAGAGGCATCACGCTGGGTTCTAGCCACTCCTGCCCCCTGCAGGCTCTCCTCTGGGGCTCCTCTTGCCCATCCCTTTTGCACCCTGAGCTCTGAGGCCTCCCTTTCAGTACACCCAAAGCAGACTGATGGCACACACCAGGCACTCCGTGCTCTTCCTCTCACAGTCATCCAGCCTCAAAGGCTTGAGAGTCCTCCCATCCTTCTCTGGCACCCATCAACGGGAAGGCCTAGTCATTCTGCCCCTAGCTCTGCCCCTCACATCGGCCCCTCCTCACCAGCCCTGCTCCCACAGCCCCAGTCAGGCCATCAGCGTCTCTCACGACAGTGACGCCCCTGCTCCCACGGCCCCGGTCAGGCTGTCAGCGTCTCACAACAGTGACCTCCCACAGCCCCGGTCAGGCCGTCAGCGTGTCTCACAACGGTGACCTCCCTGCTCCCGTTGCCCCAGTCACGCCGTCAGCGTCTCTCATGACAGTGATCTCTGACTTGGTCTCCGTGCTCCACTCCATCCCCGCACTGTTGCCAAAGCCACACTATTAATACACACACCTGACCATGTCCCAGCACGACTGGAAACCACTTGGCTCTCTACCACACGTACCACATGGATAGTCAACGTGCAAACGCTAACTTGCGACCCAAAACACTCTGCCCTGTCTCTCCTACCCTTGGCCCACCCGCCCTCCTCTCCCCGCCTTTCCCCAAACGCACCCTGTACCGTCTCGTGTTCATGTTCTCACTGAACCGGTTCCTGCCAGTAACAACATGTACCAACATGAAAGAGAAGACAACAGACAGCTACGAGTGGCGAAGACACTTCGAGAAGAACTGGGAGACCTAAAGAAACCCGAATATGCTGACGCTCATGAAAATGACACTTGGAAGAGTTTTCCGGTTGTTCATGGTACCAGAAAAAAGCGGCAACGAGCTTGATGCCCAAGAGCGGGGACCTGGTTAGACACACTCAGAACGCTACAGCAAGATCTGCTGCTCTAGAAAGATAGTCACGATACAGTAAATGGAAAATGCAAGCTATGGAACAGCAGAAAAAGCATGATCCTGTTTTTAAGAAGCAAGTGCATTTTGTGGTGGAAAGAACACAGGTGCCGGCATCGGATCATTCTAAGTCTAGATTCTTCACTGCCAGTTACTAGCTCTGTGAACTCGGGGAGATTTCTGAACTTCTCTCAACATCAGTTTCTTGTTGTGAAGATTAGTATGGGCTTGGCACACAGGATACATTCAACAAGTTGTTGTGTGCCGTCGAGTCATTCTGCCTCACAGAGACCCGACAGGACAGAGAACTGCCCCACAGCGTTTCCTAGGCTGAAATCTTTAAGGAAGCAGATTGCCAGGTCCTTCACCCATGGAGTCGCTGGTGGGTTCAAACTGCCAGCTTTTTGGTTAGCAGGCAAGCGCTTAACCACTGCACCACCAGGGCTCCTTCATTCAACAAGTGGCAGCTGCTATTACACACAGCGAAGGGACACATCAACAGCAGTTGCGGGAGCTCAGAGAACTGCTGTTCTTATGTAACGCCTCATCTTCCTGCTGTGACTATGTACTACCACACGACTTACCAATCTTCAACTATACTAAAGGGACTAACATTAGACTGGTTAAACAGATAAAACGGAGAACATACAGGAAGGTAGAGTTAGCTTTAAGAGCGAGTGGCACCTTCCTACCAAAAGCCAGGTAATTACTCTGGGGCCGAAAAGCAGCCTTGGGTCTGGTCTACAGTCAGGGGTGGACTACACACAGCTACCCTGCCCTAACAGCTTCCACCGGCTCAAACCACCTGGTACTGAATAATGGACCAGAACTAGGCCTGAGTTTGGGCTTGGCCACTTAGAAGCTGGGCAACGTGGGCAACTCCATGTCTCTTGGCTTCTCTTTTCCGTTTGTAAAGATACATATAATGACAAAAAGTTATTATGGTCCTTACTGGTTTCAATTAGAAGCTACGCCAGAACAAGTCACTCAAACCACTCACCTACGCAGGTAAGAAAACTAAGGGCCACGCGGTGAGCTGCTCAAAGCCACACAGCTGGTTACGGCAGAAGCATCAGCCTCAGGATTCCAATTCCGCGATGCCTAAATGAGCCACCCTGAACTGTGGGCCTGCACTGCTCTCTGTGTCCTGCAGCATTCTAGGCGGCCCTCTATCCTACCTCAACACTGGCTGGTAAGGGCTGGTCGTGTGCTGGGCGCCTCTAACCCGAACATCCTGTCTCTCTGTGGTTAACAGCCCAGCACTGGGTCTTGGGTACAGTAACGCTCACATGTTGGTTGAGCTAAGACCATGAATGGGACGATTCAATCAAACTTGACCCAGCAAAGAAACAGGCAGACATCTCTTTCTCATTCTTACACACGCACAACACAGGTGTGCAACTAACAGAGTTGGTTCATTGGGAAAAAACACGTACAGAAGTTCGGAGGGGCACGTAACAGAGAACACGTAGAAAAGGGACTAGCCCACTGTCTACGGCAGAGAGTATGTGCTGACAGATGAGAGAAAGCCTTTTACAGAGAAAGTCTTCTTCCAACACTGAAAGGGTAGATGTAACATGGCTTCTGAGAGAACCCACCCAGATAAGTGGGGAATGTGCCAGTGTTCCCAGTTACTGTAAACTTTCTATCCTAGGCAGTAAAACTCCACCACTGCAGCCCCCAACTGCTTGGTAATCTCTACGACACATGGGAGTCACCAGGGGTCTTGTCAAATGCAGGTTCTCCTGCAGCAGGTCGGGGCCAGCCCGAGAGGCTGCACTTCTGACAAGCCCCAGGTCATGTGGAGGCTGCTGGTCCACAGACCACACTTTAAGCAGGAGGTGCTAGGGGATCAGGACACCACCAGTCCGTTTTCAACTATTAAAAAAAGAAAAAAAATAATCTAATGTGTGGAGAGGGCAAACTAGAAGCCACAGACGTGTGACTTTTTTTTAATAGTAAAGCTTTAGAAACAGCTCACACACCTCTGAACAAGAAATTGGTTTAACATGATGATCCACTCACACAAGAGAGGACTAGACAACCGTGAAGAACGAGAGATCTGCAGGTATCATTTGGAAAAACCACCAAGATACATTGTTGGGTGAAAGGAGCAAAAACAGAGTAACCAAAAGTTACATGTGTGTGTAGAAAAATTACTGCAAAGCACAGGAACATACCAGTTATTTCCAGCAGCCATCTCTGGAGACGGGACTATAGGGGCAGTCACTCTCCACACTAAACATTTCTATATTATTTGAAGTTTGGGAGCTTTGTTTATTTTACAATGAGGGCATATTACTTTTGTAATCAGAAGTAGTATTTCTTCCTCAAGTCACATATGGGTTGTATGTGTCTGGGTCAGGGCTTCGAACTGGTTTGTTCTGTTTCAAACCCTGCTGAGAATTTGCATTTCTAACAAGTTCCCTGATGAGAATCTGCATTTCCAGCTACACTGAATCAGAATCTACATTTTAACAAGATCCCCAAGTGATTCTTATGTATAACTTCCTGGGAATTTGTTAGAAATGCAAATTATCAGCAGGGGTTTGAGCCAGAACGAGCCAGTTCGAAGCCCTGGTCTGGGCACAAAGTTTGGAACAGGGCATTTCAGTGGCTTAAGACCATGCAAAGAAAGAGAAGTTCCCCAAGGGCCACAGCCACTGTTACAGGATCTGACCCTTAGACTACGATGGAGGAGATATTTCTAGGAAGGTCCTAGAACGAATTAAACAGATCATTTGTGGGCAACTAGTGAATCCACATGGATCCCTGGGATCACAGTTTCCTTTTCTAGAATACATCACCCAAGACCCACCTTGCTTCTTTTTGGGACAGGGCTGCTGGATCAGAACATGGTAGGCACTGTAGCCACAGCACGCGTGGTTTTCAGCAGACACTGGGCACATGCCTCACAACATTCTTACAGGCGAGACTGAGAAATGAGAGATCTGTGGCTGCCTCAACAATTTGACCCAGGGAGTCAATATAGCCACATATCTTGTTTTACATGTTTAAAAATGAATGCGATCAGAACTGCTATGCTCATCAAATGGATAGATAATAGAAGTGGGTACAATAGATGACGGTATCAGCATTGAAGAACAGACTGGAATGATAGGCCAAAATGAATTTATTCCTCCTATCCTCCTTGCATCACTTTCGGAACGATGTCGGGTATGAACAGGGAACATTTTTTTTTGAAGCCACCCACTTAGGCTAAAAAGGAACTGCATGCTGTTCTGTGACCTGACTGTAGTGGTATTACAAGACCCTCTGCATCTGTCAACAAACTCTAGAACTACAGGCCCCAAATGGCAATCTTCACTACATGTCAATTTAAAAACTCCACTGCAGGAAATCACCCTGGCTTCAGAGCAGCAAGAGTAACCGTGCACATGCTCACTCTGCTGGTATGCCTGGCTGCCCCAAGACAACCCCAAGAGGGAGGCACCCATTCCACAGCTGTAGCACCTGACTGCTAGAAGCGAGGTCAAGAAACCAGAACCCAGAGTCAGGAAAGGACTTAACAGCCAGTCAGTGGAGAAGAAGTGAAGCACTAGTCTATCTGCTACCACCCCAAAAGAACCAACGTGCAGTTGGCTGGCAAATCTCAAAACACAGGGCCCCAGATGCAGCCCTTCAGGTAGCATGTGCCTGACAGTGAGCCAGCAGGCCTGGCGCCTCCCTCCCAGGGACCCAGCCTTCTCTAAAGCTCCTGTAACAGCTCATCATTTTCCCGAGGAATACCACCACTCATTCTGTGTTGCAACACGCTACAGCCCCAATCTTTCTGCGCCACTGACTATTGAGCCCTATCTTCCCTGCCTGTTCCTATCTTTAGGAACCTACACGCACATTTATAAGCATATTCAGGTCTTCTTAGTCATCTAGACAGCTGTGGATTCTGAATGGTAGCCAACCTACTTGCCCTTCCTCCTAGCTTCCATTTCTCTAGGCATTTGGTCCACGTGACCCATGTCCTCACTCAGATAAACACTGAGCAGGCTGGCGGTGGACAGCGAGCCTCACGGCCTCTTTAAATGGACTTGATCCATGTAGCGGCCTTCTTTGAATTCAGCCATGTGACTTAGGGCCACACCTAACTCACCAGTACCCTGCCCAACCTTTAGCATCTTGTCCACAAGAATTGGAAATTGGTAAACATTTTGCTGAAAATCCACATACACTGAATTTATAGCACTCCCTTCATCCACTGATCTAATATTTTGCCCAAAAAAGGAGGCAGGGAGAAAACTGAATACAACTTGTTCTCTAGAAATTCACAGTGGTTGCAAATGATCCCTCTCTTATAAGCTATTCTTTCTAGAACGTGGCTTGCGATCAAAGCCAAACCCTCCCCCTCTAGTTATTTCATCTACCTTCTTTCCCCCTTTGGAAATCGGGGTGCCTACCTGTCTGTAGTCTTCCAGCATCTCTCCTACTCTCTGCAATTCCTAAAGGATTGGTAATTGCAACTGCAAATGATTTCAAGTCTAAGTTGACACCAACTCACTTCTAGAAGCTGGGCACTCTGGTATACCCTTACCCATCGTGGACTTCAATTCTCTTCTCCCAACGTTTCTGTGACCTACCCTGGTCCTTGACCTTCCACCTTCCATTTCCTTATGTGACACAGACAGACAAAAGGGGACCAGCTTTTGTCTTCTTTTAATGTGCTTCATAATCCAGAGCTCATCACAGGCTTTCCCTTCCTGACCCCAGCTGTAAAGCTAGATCTGCTATCTTTCAGATGAAATCTATGCTCACCTCAGAGTTCTCCTGATTTGCTTCCCTTTTGCTCTCAGACCATAAGATCATACCTCTTTTTGGAGCTTCCTAAAACCCTAAAAAATACGTCTGAGCACTCCCAGCCCTTTCATTTCCTGACTTCCAAAAGCTTTAAGATGGCATGCTCGTTGATCACTTCTGTACTAATCTAAAGTATGTTAACCTGAAAGGATGTTTGCCTTTTCCAGCACTGTCCCCACCTCCTATGGTCCAGCTGTGATCCAGAGTCAAGGCTCACCTGAGGGTCATGGATTGAACTGCGTCCCCCCAAAATATCTGTCAACTTGGCTGGGTCATGATTCCCAGTACTGTATGATTGTCTACCATTTTATCATCTGATGTGATTTCCTTACGTGTTGCAAACTCTCACTACGGTGAGGTGATACTGATGATGTCTACAAGATCGGACAGTATCTTAATCCAACCACTTTTAAGATATAAAACAGATAAGCGAGCAGAGAGACATGAGAACCTCGTACCACCAAGAAAGCAGTGCCAGGAGCAGAGCGTGTCCTTTGGACCTGAGGTTCCTGCACTGAGATGCTCCCAGACCAAGGAAAGACTGATGCATCACAAGGACCTTTCTCCAGAGCTGAGAGAGAGAGAAAGCCTTCCCCCGGAGCTGACGCCCTGAATTTGGACTTGTAGCCTACTGGACTGACTTGAGAGAATAAACTTCTGTCTGTTAAAGCCATCTACTTGTGGGATTTCTGTTAGAGCAGCACTAGATGACTAAGACACCTGAGGGACTAAGCATTCTTCCTGAAAATCTGAAACCCAGACAGGCAGTCATCCTAATGCCCAGTGAATAAGGCTGTACCAGGCAGAGAAAGCACTAGAGGCCTTCGGGCACTCAGAGTCTTGAGTCTCTGGGCACAAAATGTAGTGGGGAATTACCATCAGCGAGTCCAGCCTGAAAACTGTCTGTCTCCTTAGCACTGAACCCCAAAGTAGGCATCTTCCCAGGATCTTTGCAAGCCCTCGGCCTTAGCCGTACAGCTACTGAGCAGCCAGTTAGCAACTGGAGAACAGTCGAGCCCAGCAGTCAGAACACCGACACGAAGCAGGAGACAACAAACAGGACCCCCCGCTCACACAGGTGCTTTACATTAGTCTCACTGTGCCCAACTCACCACGCTGGCCCTGTTCCAGGCACTTGGTCTTGCAAACACCAAAAACACTCACACAACTGTGGAGTACAATATATACCTGCCTACAGCTTTAACATCTGAAGAATTCCCTGGGGCGGGGTAGTCCCAGCCCCTTCATGCTGTTTCTACTCAGGTCAGGACCCCAGACACAAAAAGCCACTCCAGGTAGTCCCCAACTTACAATGTATCTGAGTTATGATGAACCGCGCTTACAACGCCATTTTTTTTTATCGCCAGTAATATGTACTGCAATGCTGCAGCATGAAACTTATTGATGTTATCATTTTCAGACGTTCAATGTTATGATTTATAAAAACACTGATATTAAAAGGCAATAATGATGAAAGTAAAAAAACAGATATTCGACTTAACGTCAGAACTGACTTATGACGGAGTCATCGGAACAACCTGTATCACTCAACCCTTTTTAAGCTGGGCTCTAAAGGTCCTCTTCCAGAGAAGGGAAACTCCCAAGTCCTTGTCACTTACCTTAGTCTATGTACAAATGGAGCGAGCTGGTGAGACTTTGCCCTTAAAAAGCCTGTGGCGAGCTACAGCAGAGCCAGAGCGCAAGGCTTCTGAACCCCTGGCCCACGCTTGCCCACTCTGCATGCTGCCTCTGGGGAAACTGTGTAGCTCCCCTAAACGTGGAGAGGGCCTCTGTCTCAAGGCCACAGAGTGGGGGGGGGGTGTCAAGTCCCAGGAGGAGCCCAAGCCATGCCCCACTTCCTGGCTAGCCCAGGTTTCCCTTCACAGCCCCCACAACACACTCACAAAGACAGCAGCAAGGAAAAGCCGGCGATATAGAGATTCCTCTGGGCACGGAAAAGCTTCATGTGAAAGTGTTCCATGGCCCCGGGATTGTTCTGGAGGTTCACCTTTTCCGTCACGTCATCATACTTCCAGATCTCACGGACAGCATCTGTGGGGAGCCAAGAAGAGAGACGGTGCTTAACTCCCACACAGGCAAGCCTGGGCTGCAGAGGTCAGAAAGGGAACGTCAGCCTCAGCTCTCACTCCCTCTCATCAGTCTCCCAGTTGTTTCCACTTCTACACACCTACCTTGAGTCAGAATCGACTTGACGGCACCTAACAACAACACACCCACCTTCTAGAGCACCTTGCCAGAAGCCCTCCCCTCAGAATCACTTTGTTCTCACCTCAGCCCCCCACCCCATTCGACCCAACCAGCCTGCTAGATGCCTCAAGACAGTAATAGGGTCTGAGGCATCACTGATAACAGAGGCAGCTCCCTTTTCCCATGGGGCCCTCAACCACGTCTTGTTCTGCTTGTATCAAGTTGGGCCTTCAGCCACCCCACGGAGAAACCAGGACAGTCCTGTCAATGGGAATGACTGCTAAGGAAGTGTCACCAGCCCAGGAGTCAAGACATGGAGAACGCCTGGCAAAGACTCAAGCGTTTTTATTTCTAACCCGTAGAACAGGTTTTCTAAAAATTTTATAGAAATTTTTTCTTTTGATTACAAAAGGAATTTGTACTCATCGTAAGGCCGAGCACACTGAAAACGTAGAAAGTGAAAGACCCCCGTGACATGATCCCTCCAACACTGCGTACAATAAGCATTTAACACCGGATCTAAAGCACTCACTTTCAATCACTTCACCCTATTTCCCTTTCTTTGTAATACAGACGATATCCGTAATGGTCTTAATTACATGTTTATTGTCTTTCTCCCCCAAACTCCACGAGAGCAGAGATCTTTTCCACAATACCTCCAAGGCCTAGCATAGTTCTAGGTGCAGAGTGGGCACTCAAATAATTGTTGAATAAATGAATAAGCCTCTGTTCCCAAGAGAACCACTGTTAGATGTATATTGCTCCATTTATATCAATATACTTTTCTTTATTATAGAAATGGAATCATACCTACTGCTCTTTTCCCCACTTGCCCTCTGAGACATCTTCTGAAGTCAGTACCTACAGATCTACATAAAGAAGGCTCTTAACGGGCCCCCATGTGAGAGGAACAAGCTATGGCTGTGTGGGTACTGTGTGGTTTGGTTTTTGATTTCTGGTTTTAGACTGCTTAGCTTTTAAGGTGATATTACACTATAAAAATCTGCCTGTCTCTACAGAGGGCTTTGTGCTAACTGGGTATCATAAAACAAACACTCTCAAACCTCGTCAGCAGGCATATAGCCTGGCACACTTTTGGAAGGCAAGTTAGTAATACCTATTGTACAATTTAAAATATTCATATCCTTCGATTGAGCAATGCCACCTCTAGGGATTTATCCTACAGAAGCAGTCATATGATTGTGCATCGGTGTGAGTGTGTCTGTAAAGACAGAATTAATTTCATCACCGTATGAAAGTATCTGACAAGAACTTCCAAAAGGATAAGATTGGTGTAAAAAGAATGCCTAAAATACAAGTGAAAAACACACAGTACAAAGCAGTTTGCAGAGTGACCCTGCTGCAACAGACACTGAATCAGAATCAAGATGTCAGCACAGAAGACGCCCGTGGCAACACACAAGGTAGTAATGAGGATGACCTGTGGGATATGTAGGGGAGTATCAGGCACTCAGAGTCCCCAGGGGGTGCAAACGACTAAGCACTCAGCTCCGAACCGAAAGGATGGAGTTTTGAATCCACCCAGAGGCGCTCTGGAAGACAGGCCTGGCAATCTACTGCCGAAGAATCAGCCACTAAAACCCTATGGAGCAGAGTTCCACTCTGACACACATGGGAGCACCATGAGTCAGAGTTGATTCCATAGCATCCGGTTTAACTTTCTAAATTTCTGAATTAAAAAAAATAAATACATATTATTTTTCTCATCAGAAAAACACGATTAAAACAAATGTTTTCCCCCATAAAACAAAACACAACTAATTAGGCACAGCAGTCCAGGGACAAGGACTAGAAGGCAGCAGGGGACAGGAAAGATGGTGATAGGGAACTCAAGGTTGAGAAGGGACAGTGTCGATATGTCGTGGGGTTGTTAACCATTGTCATAGGGCAATACGTGTACTGTTTAATGAGAAACTATTTGTTCTGCAAATCTTCATCTAAAATACAAAAAAAACGAATTATCTATATGAGATCAAATTGACAACAACAACTCCAAAGGTTTAATGAGAAGCCTAGGGGACAGTGAGTTGAAGATAATGGTGATGGAATAATTTGGAAAAGGATAGTGAGAACAGGAGCACAACTGAAGAACGTAATCAATGGCACTGAATTGTACATGTAGAAATTTTTGAAATGGTGTATCTTTGGCTACGTATATTTTCACCAAAAAAGAAAAAAAAAAAAAACGGTCCTCCAAGGTCGAGAAGGGAGACTGTTGACATGTCGTGTGGTTGTTAATCAATGTCATGAAACAGTATGTGTACTGTTTAATGATAAACTACTTGTTCTGTAAACCTTCATCTAAAGTACAATAAAAAAAACTTTTTTTAAAAAGTTTTCTTCCAACCGTCACCTGCATTTAGGACTCCCACCCCGCTAAGGACCACATAGGCTGATGGCACAAGTGGACTGGGGGTGGGGGACATCCAGCAATGGAGACCCAGGCACGCAGCACGACAGGGACCCCCATCCCAGTGCTCTGCCTGAGGTCAGTAGACCTGGACGCCTTATCAGCCACCCTCACGGCCAGTTCTGATCCAGGCCCTCCCCAGCGGAGGCTCGGGCCAGCCAGGGCTGCAACTCTAGCTGGTCCCGCCCAGTTCCTTTCACTAGCATTTACTATTCACTAACACTTGTACCTGTAGAAGGCTCTGCAGCCTTCTCTAGGTTATCCTTAACATCAGGGTAGAAAGCAGCCAGTCGTCACAGGCACGTGTAGAATTTTCAAGCAATTCCCTGACCTCCCCTTTGTCGACTACAGTGGTTCTGCATAGGATCTCCCTAGCAGCCCACCAAGCTCCCTGAAGCACCAACCCAGGAGCGAAGAAATAGAAACGTTCATTTGGGTTTGGGAAGGGGCAAAACCCTGAGTAAATCGTCCCTCCCTTCCCCAGTTCTTTCCCCCATCCGAAGCCCAAAAGCCAAACTCTGCTCAGTCGCTGGCTTTTCATAGAGCTCAGCCTCAGGGATGACACACATATTCCCTACCCCTCCTGGTTCAGAGGCTGGTCAGACAGAGAACCCTAATTGGAAAGAGCTACCCCATGGAGCCTCTCCAAGTATTTCAAGAACACAGAGGTATGCAGGCAGCTGGCACCCATCCTCTGCAGCTGCGAGCTGGTAGGCCACACCTGGCCAGTTCAGAGGCAGTCCTGCCTGAACAGATCTGGCAGGGCTTGAAACAGCGGAAGGACAAATGCCTAATGCCACTGCTAGCAGGTGGAGCTTTGCACATTGCCCTGAAGCAAGGCTCTCTCCCCACCCACCCCGTGCCACATTTCTGCCCGGGATTCAGATGGGAGAAGAGCACCACACACCTAGGCAGGGCAGGCAGCCCTGAGACAGACTGCTTCCTACAACAGAGCCGAGCCCGTCCTTGGCAGAGTCCCGGCAGGGGGCCTTGTTGATCACGTAGCAGGCAAAATAACCAACATTTAACCACCAGACAGGCTTTCTCGATTCCTCTCGTCTCCACTACCACCTGATCTTCAAATTTTCACCTCTTAGCACCGTTTTAGCACCCTCTGGCCCCTATTCCCATCCCTGAGCGTGTCCTCAGACCAGTTATCTTCCAAGACCGGTTATCTTCCAAGCACCAAGTGCCGTACGCCTCATCGCAGAGGCTTATAAAACCACAGAACTGGAAGGACTCTGGAAGACCTAACAGTCTAACCGAGACCCCAAGCAGTCTAGGATATGTCCCCCAAGACATGCTCCCAGGCTGCAGATATCTGGCAGGGCTTCCTTTCCTAGCTAGACTTGCTGGCTACTGGGTTCAAAGCCCAGGTCAAGCATAGAGGGAGAAGACAAGCAATGCCGTGTAAGTGACTGATGAGCAGTGCTAAGCAGACCAAGGTCATGGGCCAGTTAGCTTCTCTCAATTTTAGCAACGCAAGGTGGTCATCCTAGGGCTTGGTCTAAGCCCACCCCACTGCTAGAAGTGCTACTCAGGGTAAAGGCCTTGCTGTCAGACAGAAGCACCCTCTTCACGGATGAAGAGAGACACTTCGCCAAGACGGATTAAGGGGACACACAATCGGTCTACCTCAGAGAAGCCCAACACAGCACAAGGTTTTGCAGTGGGTTTCAACTCAATGGCGGAGATCACAGCAAAGGGTCTAGGTCAGGTAGCTGACCTCAGCCACAGCTTACTCACCAATGACCAGCAGCACGAGGATGACGATGAGAACCACAAAGAAGGTGTTGCCATATGTCACTACCAGCTCCACCAGGCGGGACTTGAAAATCTTCTGCCATCTGTGAAGAAAACAAAATGGACTGGGGTTAAAGAGAAAGAACACACACTGGGCCCTGGGCCCTGAGAAGAGCAGAAATCCAGTTGTGCATTCTTCCCTAACAGCCAAAAATCAGTCAGCCTCAGCTGCTGACAATTCTCCAATTTATGACACCTAGTCAAGAGACTTAACAAAATAAGATGCTTGTCCATGTGTAGAAATTACTCAAAAACCACGTTCTTAAAAAATGGTAGTCTCTGAGAAAGGAAACTTACTTTTCGCACATTCCCTTTTGTGGTATTCAAAATTCCCGCCACGTACACACATCATTTGTTTAAGCTGTTTTTCCACATGACCGATCTTGTTTTATCTATCTCCTAGGATTATTATGAAACAAGTCCCAGACAACCTATCATTTTCATCCATAAATACTTCAGTACGGACCTCTAAAACATAGGAACCTTTAGAAATATTTAACGTAATCCCACCATTAGCAGACGTAAAAAAAAAAAGTTAGCAACAATCTCTCAATATCAAAGCCAGAGTTCAAATTTCTAATCGAGGTAGTTTTTTAAACAGTTGGTTTGACTCAGAATCCAACCAGGTTCTAATCCTACATGTAGCTGGTATCTTAAATCTCTCTCATTCTATGTTTCCCTTTCCCTCTCCCTCTTTGGTGTCCCTTTGCCATTTATTCTTGGAAAAACCAGGTGGTTTGTCTTATAAAGTTTCCCAGATTGCAGCTCCAAGGGGTTCCTCTGTCTGCCGCACTTCCTCGGAACTCTATGAGGGGCGAGCAGTTGTAGGTTTGGTCTTTGGCAGGATCATATACTTTCTATTGTATCACGTCAAAGATCTGTGCTTTGCACTACAACAGTTTTTTTAAGAACCTGGGGAGACTCAGCCTTATTCGTAACATCTTAATCTTAGTAAGGACAATGTATTTCTGTATCACGAGTCATTAAAAATTCATTCTGAATGAACTTTTAACAGGTCTTCTGTCCATTAAAAAGGAACATGGCTTCACCCTTCACAGGCTGAGTAATGCTCGTGAGGCAACGCTAGTGAGACAGTTAGGAGGGCAGAAGTCACCAACTCAGCAGCAATGTGATCCGGTGGTGCAAGTCTTCAGGATCCTGCACTGCCATCGCCAGCACCCCAGGGACCTAAGGGTAGGGAGGAGGGCATGATTCCCAGAACCATAACGAGAGATAGGTGGTCTTCTCTTTGGGGCACTCTGAAGACCAGAAGGCAGGGTGCACAGGAAAGGAGCTCAGCCAGACGTGACAAAGCAGAACAGCAACTCGGTGGTGGGCTGGCAATACTAAGCACGACCTCTGCCACCCCCACCCGAGACAAGTTCTATCTGTTTCTGCCTGGCCCCAATTCCAGGGCCCACCAACTCTGTACACCTAAGCTGCCAGCCTCAGCAACAGGCCACCAGTCACCCTCCTGCTCGCTCACTCATTTGCTTGCTCCACAGGGCATACCTTTTCGGAGAAATGAAGGGAATGCAGAGAAGTAACACAGCAAAGACCTCTGCATAGAGAAAGGTGGCAACCGCAATCCACTGCAGACTCATCCTCTGCAGCTAGATGGTTTCTGATAAAGTGAGCACGTTTCCTGACAGGACAGAAAATGAACAGGAAGAGCATGAGAATTGGGCAGCCAGTGACAGCCAGTTCAAGTTCCCTGAGAGGCTGGGCCAGCCATTCTTTAACCTGTACCTCAGCACCCCACTTCCGAGTCTTTGAAGCACTGGCTGAGACGGGGCTCAGCTCAGCAGGGCGACTTGGCCAACACTGTTCAAAAGCCTGACAAACTTCCACTGGGTGGGATAAAGTCACTGCTGCCCCCCAGTATGTGTCCTAACGTGCCCAGAGCCACCTTTCTTGGCGACTGTTGACCAAATGAATTCCTTTCTCTGAGGAATCTAAGAGACTCCTTACGCATGTTTGACTGCAAAAGCATTTTCAATAAAGAGCGTTATATAAACCAGCAGAACTGCTCAGACGCCCATCAGGCGTGCTCCCTTCCCAGCCAAGCGGAGCTCTGCTGCAGCTCCAGCACTGCAGCGCTTCAGTAACAGCACTTTCTCTAAAAGCCGCGTGGCGGCGTCCCCACTACCTTGAAAAGCCCGGAGGCCCTATCCCTCAACGCTTCCAAGAGGGCCGAAAGAAAACCAGCAGCCCTCCCTTTGAGGCTGCACCGGCGCCGCTGGGGAAGGCCAAGGCGAAAACAGCCTTCCGACTGCCGCTGCGGCCTCCGACAGGGCTTGGATGACTCGGGGAGCCTCGAAAAAGCCCACAAGAGCGACCCCTAGAGGGCAGGAGCCAGAGCGAAGGGAAAACTCGGGTCTCCAATGAGTACCTCAGAGCCCCATCCAGAGAAAGTTCGAGAAAAATCAGTCTTCTACCAAAGGTGCCCTCCCTGGCAACCAGACTGGTAGCCCTGGTCTTACCCACCGCAAGCTCGGAGCCCTATCCGCTCCGGCCGCGCTGCCCCCAGGGACTCCCGACACCGCCCGGGCCCGCGAGCCCTCCCCGCCGGCTCGGGGCCTCAACCCGCTCGGGGCTCCCCCTCCCACCCTGCCGGCTCCTCCGGAGGGCTCGCCGCCG
>NW_004444245.1:422357-442395 GCF_000243295.1 Trichechus manatus latirostris
CGGGGTGGAGCGGCCCGCTCCCGGGCTCCGCCTCCCGCTCCTCCTCCGCCTCCTCCCCTTCCCTGACTCGCCCCTGGGGAGGGGTGGGTGGGTGGAGATTATGGACCGGTGGCGGAGTCACTGTCGCTTCAGCCAGGCTGTGGAGCGGACGGACGCGCCCGGTATCCCGGGCGGGGGCTCCACTTGGGTAGGAGGAGGTGGAGGGGAAGAGACGCTCTCCCTGCCCTCAGCCTTTCAAAGCTCTGACCCCAAGGGCTAGGAGACTGACACGAGAGGAGAGCTAAAGTCTTCCTCCTCAGCTGCCTGAAGAGGCCGCGACCCTGGAGGGCCCTGAGCCCACCGCACCAGGGGTGCGCCTCAGTTGCCTAAAGCAAGCCTCAGTGACCATTGCAAGGCCTCCAGTTGCCTAGACAACGAGCTCAGGGTCACAGCAACGACCCTTCCAGCCACCTGCCTCGACTGCTGCCTCAGGCACTAGTCCCAGCCCAGCGGGTGCCAGCCAGGTGACATGTCGGTGCTCTCCACCCCCCGGCCTTCGAGGGTGACCACGCTGAAGCGCACAGCCGTGGTCCTGGCCCTCACCGCCTATGGAGCCCACAAAATCTACCCGCTGGTGCGGCAGTGCCTGGCTCCGGCCAGGGGCCCTCCGAGGCCGGCAGGGGAGCCCACGCAGGAGGCGTCTGGGGCAGCAGCCGCAGCAGCCAAGGCCAGTGTGAACCGGGTGTTCCTGCAGCGACTCCTGTGGCTCCTGCGCCTGCTCTTCCCCCGGGTCCTGTGCCGGGAGACGGGGCTGCTGGCGCTGCACTCGGCCGCCCTGGTGAGCCGGACTTTCCTGTCGGTCTATGTGGCCCGCCTCGACGGACGTTTGGCCCGCTGCATCGTCCGCAAGGACCCGCGGGCCTTCGGGTGGCAGCTCCTACAGTGGCTCCTCATTGCCCTACCTGCCACTTTCATCAACAGTGCCATCCGCTACCTAGAGGGCCAGCTGGCCCTGTCCTTCCGCAGCCGTCTGGTGGCCCACGCTTACAGCCTCTACTTCTCCCAGCAGACCTACTACCGAGTCAGCAACATGGACGGGCGCCTTCGCAACCCTGACCAGTCCCTGACGGAAGATGTGGTGGCCTTTGCTGCCTCTGTGGCCCACCTCTACTCCAACCTGACCAAACCACTCCTGGACGTGGCCGTGACCGCCTACACCCTGCTTCGGGCAGCCCGCTCCCGCGGGGCCGGCACGGCCTGGCCCTTGGCCATCGCCGGCCTTGTGGTGTTCCTCACGGCCAACGTGCTGCGGACCTTCTCGCCCAAGTTCGGGGAGCTAGTCGCAGAGGAGGCACGGAGGAAGGGGGAGCTGCGCTACATGCACTCTCGTGTGGTGGCCAACTCGGAGGAGATCGCTTTCTACGGGGGCCACGAGGTGGGGCAGATTGGGGCACTGGGAGGCATGGAGGAAGGCCCGGGTGGGGGCACAGGGCCGATGGAAGAGGGGGCTGAGGATGGGTAGGGCCCTGGGCTGCAAGGAGAAGCCGGAAGGCCGGTTGGGGTTGTCCGGTGCCAGCCGCCTGCACACTCCAGGCCACTTCTGCTTCCTCCCTCCTGGGCGCCACTGGCTGGCCTTGGGTTGTGGATCCTAGCAGTTCGGATCCAGAACTGCCTCGCCCACTCCAGCAGCCCACTGGGGCGGTGGCGACCCCTGCCATCTGGGAGCGGGACGAGTGGATGCGCGGCCTCCTGGCCAGCCTCTCGGCCCTTTGAAGGCCGGCCTGGGGCCCGCGTCCGGCGGCTGGGCATTATGGGCATGACTCAGCCCACGCAGAGGTTAACAAGCAGTGCCCAGCGCGGCAGTCGCGGCGCTTAGGGTCACAGCCGCCCCCACGGGCCCGGCGCCCCAGCTGCCGCTGCAGCGGGACGCACTTCCTGCCGGCCTGCCCCCGGCGTGGCCGCCCTTCCGCCTGGCCCCCAGGCACAGCTTCCTGGGCGGCCAGCCCGAGGCGGGCGCGGCGAGGTTACTCCCGGCCAGCTCCCTTTATCTCACCTCGCCCCTCCCCTTCCTCGTGCTTGAGGTTGCGGCTGCCTCGGGCCCTGTTCTCTGCGACTCTGGTTTCGGTTCTCCCGGGGGGAGGGGCGCGGTGGCCTCTGTCCCTTGAAGGCCTGCGTGTATTCCCAGGGCCCCGACTTTGTCTCGGTGGCGTTGCACTGGGTACAGGAGCGGACTCGTCCTGGACCAAAACGGCTTGTCCTCAACCTCCTCTACTGATCAGGGGAACAAGTGCCCAGCATTGGGCTGTGACCCCCTCTTGCCTGCTTCTCCCTCCTCCATGCAGGCTGGCCACGCCTTGGCAGGCAGCTGTGGCCTGGGGTGAGGTGCTTGGCACATTCCCTGCGGCTACATTATCGGCCCTGGCTGGCACGATTGCCAGGGTGCTGGGAAGATGCGGGCTCGATGCGGGCTGGGCTCGTTTCGGAACGGGAGACTCAGCCCAAGGCCCTGGGTGGGGGTGGGCAGGAGAGACATTTGAAGGACTTCGTCTTTAATACACAGAGTTCATCTGGGGGCCTGCTTGCCTGGGTGGGATGAGGAGCTGTGGGGGGTGACAGGCCACAGAGTGGGCTGAACGCGCTGGCTGTGCACACATGTGTCGCACCCCAGCCTCACTGGCTGATGTCTCCGTGGACACTGGCCCCAGGCTCAGATCTCCAGGTAGGGCAAAAGCAACTGGCTGGCTAGTGGAGGGCTCTGCAGCAGGGCATTCTGTTCTTATTGCGACTTCAGTGGAGAGGCCGTTTCCACACACACCGTCTCATCTGCCTGAGAACAACTAAAAGAATCTCTTTCTCCTAAGGGATCTGGCAACCAAAAACCAAACCCGTTGCCATCGAGTCGATTTCAACTCATAGTGATCTTATCAGACAGAGTAGAACTGCCGACCTTTTGGTTACCATAGCTCTTAATACTACGCCACCAGGGTTTCCAAGAGCTCTGGCACTGTGGTTCAAATTCCAGCAGTGCTTGCTCCTCCACGCTGTGTGACCTTGGGCAGGGCACTTTGCCTCTCTGGGCTTCATTGGCCTACATTGAGCACATTCAGTGGGACAGTGCAAAAATCTAATGGAGAGCCAGGTCTGAAAGCACTTGGAAAGGGAGCCAGGCTGGGCAGTTGTTGGTTGGGTGTGGAAAGGCCAGGCTGGGCATCCAGGAGGTCCCTGTACTGAGCCAAGAAGTCCACGACCCAATGGCTCCCTTGCCATGAGCACTTCCGGAGACATCCGTGCCTCTACAGTGTATTGGTCAGCTGCTGCCACGAGGAACTCTCTTCCTCTCTCCGCCCTCTCTCCTGTTTTCTCTTTTCCAGGCCCTGCAGGACCCACCCACTGAGGCCCCTTCCCCCCACCCTGTCCCCACCCTGAGATGGCAGGTTATGGCCAGTGCAGGAATGGGAGGGGAGGCCCCACACCACCGCCCAGCAGCTGGCCTGAGGCAGAGGGCTGTGGGCTTGGGGCAGTCCAAGGGACTGGCTGGGCAGCGCACCCTCGTGACTGTGGTGGGAAAATGCAGTATACGCTTCTGTCCGCCAGGAACCCTGGAAAAGTAGGCTGGCAGGGTGGTGCCTAGGCAGGGAGAGACTGGGCTCAAGGTTCTCAAAACCAAGATGCTACCAGTGCCTCTGCTTTCGGTCTCCGTGCCTGGGCTCCGGGGGCAGGAGGGGGGTGTTGGGAGGGAGCCCCCCAAATGATTGCCCAGAGAATGGGCTCCCCAGCTCTGGTCGGGGTGAGTTCCTTCCTCACCACCGCTGTGCCCCAGTGTTGGAAACTTGGGCAGGCCCTTGGCCCTGGATTCAGACCCATTCTCTGTAAACACAGTCTGATCGTAAGCCTTGTGGGGACCATCGAGTGGCGTGGCCCGTGTGAGCGGCCCTCTGGGCTGTCACCTGGCCCGGCCGTTCTCACAAGCCCGCCCACTGGCTCTCTGGTGGCCCGCAGGTGGAGCTGGCCCTGCTGCAGCACTCCTACGAGGAGCTGGCCTCCCAGATCAACCTCATCCTGCTGGAGCGCCTGTGGTACGTCATGCTAGAGCAGTTCCTCATGAAGTATGTCTGGAGCGCCTCGGGCCTACTCATGGTGGCTGTCCCCATCATCACCGCCACTGGCTACTCAGAGTCAGGTGAGAGCCAGGCTCCGGGCAAGGCTGGGGACAGTGAGCCCTGCCGGTCCTCCGGTCAGCTCCTCCGTGCCTTTCCCTCTGCGCGCACCTCCCCTTCATGGAGCCACTCAGCCAGGCCCAGGGACCGCATCTCAGGGTGTCCCTTCACTACCCACATGCACCCTTGCTCCCGTGTCCCTGCCTTTGTCCCAACTGCCACTTGAACATGGGAGGATTGAGCAGGTAAAGCAGCACTGCCTAACGTGCCTTCGGAGCTGGCCTTCGGTTTCCCATCCACAGGTTGCAAAGGGAAGTGGCCTGGCCAGAAGGCCTTGCGGGAGGGGATGCCCGATCTGCCTCTTGTCTTAGCTGTTGGGGTTTCTTTACTCCATTTTGTCTCTCTCCTGGTCTGAAAGGTATATATTCTGTTTTTAGTCTTTAGCAGTTACTGTTAAAATGTCACCATGCGTTCTTGAGGAGAAGCTTAGGTTAACCGATAGCTCCCCTCATCCTTAGAACGCTTTACTCCAAGAACCAGTCCCCCTCTCACGTGGTGGTGGGGCCCCAGGTGAAGTTTGGGTGCCCCTTGTTTTGAGACTCTGCTGTTGTTTTATCCAGTCTGTGCTTATTCAAATTCACCCACGTTTACCAATTTCTTTGCCACCGTTCTTTTGGTGTGTCTCAGTCGTCTCGTCTGTGTTCAGTTACCTTCTAGATATACATCCTTCGAGCATGTTCTCTCAGCATGGTTGCATCTGAGGAAATGCAATTTTCTTGTTGTCTGAGATTGTCTTTATTTCACCAATATTTCCAAATCGGAATTTAGCTGAGTGTTGAAGTTGAGACTAACAGTTATTTTCTCTCAGCCCTTTGACAATATGTCATCAGCTTCTCGATTCTGTAGCTGATGAGAAACGTTAGCAGTTGAATTGTCCTTCCCTTGTAATCTGTATTTGCTCTCTGGTGCTTTTATGATCTTCTTTGTCTTTGTCTGCAGCGTTCGGCAGTTTCACTAAGATGTGTGTTTCTGTTTATCCGGCTTGAGACTTGGATGTTCTTTAAATATTCAGGGTTTTCAAGCCTTCTGGAAAATTCTCACTTCCATTCTCTTACTCCCTCCTCCTGAAACTCCTGCTAGACCTATGTGCTGGACCTCTCGCTCTGTTCTTGGTGTCTCTTCATGTCCCTTTACTATTTCCCATCTGGCACTATCTGTGCTGAATTCAGGGAGATGTCTGTAAATGAGCTTTCTGCTCGCTAATTCACCAATTTTCTCTTCCGCTGTGTCCACTTTGAGTTTTTAAAATTTCAGTGAAAGGAGCCCTGGTGGCACAGTGGTTTAGGTGCTCAGCTGCTAACTGAAAGGTTGGCGGTTCAAACCCACCAGCCGCTCTTCGGGAGAAAGATGTAGCAGTCTGCTTCTGTAAAGATTCCCACTGCTGTCGATTCCGACTCTTAGTGACTCTGAGGGACAGAGTAGAACTGCCCCATAGGGTTTCCAAGGCTGTAAATCTTCATGGAAGCAGACTGCCACATCTTTCTCCCACGGAGCGGCTGGGGGGTTGGAACCGTCGACTTTTCAGTTAGCAGGTAGCACTTTAACCACTGTGCCATCAAGGCTCCTCTGTAAAGATTACAGCCTTGGAAACCCTATGGGGTAGTTCTTCTCTGTCCTATAGGTTGGTATGGATCGAAATTGACTCGATGGCCATGAGTATTTATTTCTATAAGGTCAATTTAATTCCTTCTCAAATATGCCTGGTTTTTTTGGGTGTGTGTGTCTTATTTTCTCATCTTTTTGATAGCCTCTTTCATACTTCGTATTGTGTTAATTATACTCCTTCCATAGTCTCTATCCAACTATTTGGTGATCTTAAGTTCTTGGGCGTCTCTGCTGGCCTTCACTCTCGATAAGTTGCTTCCTTGTGTCTTTTCCAATCCTGTGTGGCCTAAATGGTGGGTGTGATTCACCAATAAATTTTTGCTTTTGTTTTAGCCAAGCACCGAAGGGGTAATGAAGAGTCTGAGGTCATTTTCACATTAATTTCTCAGCTGAGGAGGTTCCTCGATTTGGAGATAGTATTAATTTGAACCCCAAATACATAAGGGAAGAGGCTTTTAATTACACATTTGCAGAAGAAACTTCTTGTTCCCTCCACCCGGAGCCCAGGTTTAAGCTAATGAAGCATCCTTGTCCCCTCCTGTCTGTAGATTTCAGAGCATCCATTCTTTCTGGTTGCTTCTCTTTCTGCCCTCACTTCCCTTCGAGCAGAACACTGCTTTAGAAAGATGTTTGTTGTCTTTAACCAGTTTGGTGTTAAATATATAGATAGTCTGGCTTTTTCCAGATTCTCTCTGTTGGCGTCTTCACCTTGGGCTTCTGTGTCACTCAGCTGTCCGTGTTCCTCTCTGTGTGACTCCCTACCCACCCCCACCCCCGGGGAAGGATCACATTGGGCCTGCACACAAAGGGTGGCCTTGCCTCAGGTGTGGCATGGGGACTGGCATTGGTACATCACGGCCTGCCTAGGGCACCAGCCACCCCTACCCTAGAAGGCCTGGGGTGTTCTGGAGTCTCCACTGGGCCAGGCTTTGTGGGAGAGTCAAAGAAGCCTGTGATCCAGCCCTGCGTACGTGGCCCTCCTAGTTGATGACCTTCAAAAAGCTGGAAAGCTCATGTTCCCTCTGCCTGCTGAGGTCTTACTGGCCTCCTTGTTATGCCCTCAAAACCCCAGGTATGCTTCTGCCTCAGGGCCTTTGCACATGCTTCTGGCTCTGCCAGGAATGCCGTTTCATCCGACCTCTCTCTCTCTGAGCCTTGCTCACCTCTGCCCTCTCATGAGGCCTGCCCTGACCACCACCCCACCTTCTACTCCCCGGCACTGATCACCATGGAACACCCCAGCTCTTTCACATCTCTGTCTGGTTTCTCTTCTCTCTCCCTCCCTTAGACTGTGAGCTCCATGAGGGCAGGAAGTTTTGTCTGTTTGGGCCCTGCTATGTCCCCAGTGCCTGGTGGCTAGCGAGGGCACCAGGCACTCCAGGGAGGCTGAGAGTGCTGTGGGCTGGTGAGAAGGGTTGGTTTTCTGAGGGGATGGTGAGGAGGCAGGCACTTGTCAACGTGGGGAGATTTCAGTCAGGCTTGTCCTCCTGAACCCAGGACTCCAGTGGCTTGTGCTTGTTGGCCTCAAAGGCTGGAGGGCCCAGGAAGATGGCGGGACCTATGGCTCCCAGCTCCAGCCCAGTGGCCTTGCTGGGAATGGCCACCACGTCTCCAGCAAATGGCCGCCAGGTCTCCAGCTCCAGGTTCCTGCTCTTAGTTGCCTGGGGCTCCTGGGACCCTGCAGAGAGCAGGAGAGTGCCAGTACCCGCCAGCATGCACGGGGCCAAGATGGCACACCTTGCGCTTTGTCCCCAGTGACTGTCCAGCTAAGGACAGCAGGGGAGGAGGGCTGTGTACCCTCTGCCTGTTGGAGGCTGTGTCCCTGAAGGTAGGTGGGAGGGAAGGCCTAGGCCTTTCGACTGCCAGGACTAACCCCCTTGCCACTGCCACCACTCATGTGCCAGATTGTGAGGCCCTCTGTCCACTGTCCTGCCCTTTCCACCCCACTCTGTAGGCCATCTGCCCTGAGCTGACTTCCCTGTCCCTCCCCTCCTCGCCCCCGGGGGTCCCCCTGCAGGTCTGTCTCGGAACCTTCCTGCCTCCCATGAGGACAAGCACTGCTCACTTGTCCACACCGAAGGACCCTCGGAGTTGGCCTCCCATGAGGACAAGCACTGCTCCATTGTCCACACCCCAGGACCCTTGGAGTTGGCCTCCTCCTTGCTCCCCATTGCATTTCCTGAACATTCCTTGTGGGAAAACCCTGCTTCTTTGGGGCTCTGAGGGCCAAGGAAGTCAAGGCGATGGACGAGAAAGGGGTGAAGCGAGGGACCCTGGGATCTAGGTGGGTTGTAAAAGCAAGTAAGGAGGGGATGAGGGAGAAGTGGGAGACAGCAGCTGACGGGCAGAAAGCGGGAAGCTTGCATTTGAGAGGCCCAGTATGACAAGTCCAGGTGGGATGACAGCCCAAGTGTGATCCCGGGAGGAGCTGGCGGCGGCAGCGCAGGACGGAGGCGGGCCATGCCAGTGCAGGGGGCTGGTCGTGCCCGGAGACAAAGCCAGATGCCCACTGGCTTGTTATTTTAAACAGTTTTACTGCAATGGAATTCATATATCATACAATTCCCCTGTTTATAAAGTGTACAATTCAGGGGTCTTCAGGATAGCCACAGAGTTATCACCACTGTCTAATTCCAGAACGTTTTCATCGCCCTAAAAGAGGAACCCTGTGTTCATTAGCAGTCATCCCCTACGCCTCCCTCCCCCAGCCCTAGGCAACCACTCACCCATTTTCTGTGTTTCCGGAATTGTCTGTTCCAGACATTTCACAGAAATGGAATCACACAACAGGCAGCCTTTTGCATCTGGCTTCTTTTCACTGAGCGTCGTGTTCCCGAGGTTCATGGCGTGGCATGCATCGGGACTTGGTTCCTGGTCACGGCTGGGTGATACTCCATCGTATGCATGCACCACATTCTGTTTCTCCTTCTGTTGTTGGGCACTCGGGTTCCCCACCTTTTGGCTATTGTGGACAACGCTGCAATGAACGTCCACGTACAAGTGTTTCTCGGCATACCTGTTTTCAGTTCTTCTGAGGATATACCCAGGAGTGGGATTGCTGGGTCATATACTAATTCTGTATTTAACACTGCCAGACTGTTTTCCAGAGACTGCACCATTTTATGTTCCCACTGGCAATACATGAAGGTTCCAATTTCTCCACGTCTTCCACAAGACTTGTTATTATCTGTTTTTGTTTTTTTTTTTAATACAATCGCCATCGTAGTGGGTGTGAAGGGGTATCTCACTGTGGTTTTGATTTGTGTTTCCCCAGTGACTAATGACTAATGTTGAACATCTTTTCATGTGCTTAATGGCCATTTGTATGTCTTCTTTGGAGAGATGTCTGTTCAGATCCTTTGCCCACTTTTTAATTGGCTTATTTGTTTATTGTTGAGTTGTAAGAGTTCTTCACATATTCTGAATACTAGATCCTCATAAAATGTATAGTTTGCAAATAATTTCTCCCAGTCTGTGGGCTGTCTTTTTACTTTACTGATGGTGTCCTTTGAAAGACAAAAGTTTTCAATTTTTATGAACTCCATTTTATCTAGTTTTGCTTTTGTTGCTTGTAAATTGGGTGTTCAATCTAAGAAGACATTGTCAAACCCAAGGTCATGAAGATTTACTCCTATGATTTCTTGTAAGACTATTATAGTCTTAGCTCTTACATTTAGGCTTCCGATCCATTTTAAGTTAATTTTTGTATATGGTGTGAGGTAGGGATCCCATTTCACTTTTTTGTACGTAGAGATCCAGTTTTCCCAGCACCATGGGTTGGAAAGACCATTCTTTCTCCATCGTGGCTCATTTTGGACTTGCCATTGTCTCTGCCCCTTCCCTTCTTTGCCCTCAGTAGACTCGGAGGCAGTGAGAAAGGCTGCCTTGGAGAAGAAAGAAGAGGAGCTGGTGAGTGAACGCACTGAAGCCTTCACCATCGCCCGCAATCTCCTCACGGCTGCTGCGGACGCTATTGAGCGTATCATGTCATCATACAAGGAGGTACGTGTGGCCTAGCCCCTGCCCTCCCATTCCCCTCTCCTCCTCACTGGCAGGGACTGAGCCAGGGTGACCCTACCCACAGGTGACAGAGCTGGCTGGCTACACAGCCCGGGTTCATGAGATGTTCCAGGTTTTCGAAGACGTCCAGCACTGTCATTTTAAGAGGCCTGGGGAGCCAGAGGATGCCCCAGTGGGTCCTGGGGCTGTTGTGAGCCCTGGTGTTCGTGTGGAGGGGCCCCTGAAGATCCGAGGTAAGAGCTCCCCTCCCCAGAGTGCCTCTTCTTGTCCTGGCCCCGCCAACTTGCTGCCGAGCTCCTCCTCCCCTCCTGCCCCTCCCGGCAGTCCCTGCCTCAGCTCAGACACTTGGGGTATGGCCCCCCACCCCATCTCAGCCCACTAGGGAGGGGAGGGCTGGCTGGCAGGCTCTTGGAGGACTTCCCCTGCATTGAGCTTAGACGGCCATCCTTCTCAGACTGGCTGTTGCCGCCGACCTGTGATCCACCATGTTCCTTCTGGGTGCCCTCATCTGTACTTCTCTTGGCCAAAGGGGGGGTGGTCCCTGCGTGGAGGTGGTCACTCACCCACCCAGCGTGGTCCGAGAGAGCTCAGGCAGTGTGCGACCACAGGCGAGGTTGTCTAGCCAGCCGTAGTAGGAGCGAGGGGCTGCAGCAGAGCGGGCCCCGAATCCGTGCCACCTTTAGGTGATGTGGGGAGGGGTGCTGCAGAGCAGGAGATGAGACTTGGTGCCTTGGGTTCCAGAGGCCCAGAGAAGCAGCTGCACTGCCCCTCCCCTGCCCAGAGCACGGTGGGGGTACATCAGCACCTGGGGGAGTCAGGGAGGGGCAGCACAGGTGCACATGGAACCCCCCTTTCTGGGAATGATGCCCTCCCTCCCTCCCTCATGTCCTTTCTCCAGGCCAAGTGGTGGATGTGGAGCAGGGCATCACCTGTGAGAACATCCCCATCATCACGCCCACGGGAGAGGTGGTGGTGGCCAGCCTCAACATCAGGGTAGGTAGAGGCAGGGAGGGCAAGTGCTGCCTGGGTAGGGCTGCGTGCTGGGGGCAGGTGGGGGGCCCGGGCACCTGCCTTTTGTGTTTCCAAGCCCCAGCGCTTGGCATCGGGACAGGCAGGTCTGCCTGTGCTTTCCGTAGCCACCGTCTCCAGATCTATGTGGCAGATGGGCCAAAGTCAAGGTGAGAGACCAACATGTCTCTGACTTAGCTCTGCGGCAGTGGAGTCAGAGCTGATAAAAGAGCCTAGCGATTACCAGGTGTGAAAACGGTGTGTTGGCAGCTGAGTCTGACCTCCTTGTCTAACTTCACAAGGGGGGAGAAGAATCATTATCAGCATCAACAGCCCCAGGCTGATTGCTATGAGGTGGAGGTCAGACATACCTCCTCTCACCAGCCCTTTTTACCAATTCTGACACCAACCATCCCTCCCATGGCACTCTCTACTTCTCTGCTGGGTTTAATAGCTCACAGACGATACTTACAGTTATGGGGTTTATTAGGGAAGCAACAGTTATAATTCAGGATACAGTTCTTCGATCAGGACCACCTCTTCTCAGCCGTGCCCGTAGGCAGGCCTCTGTCTGGCCCTCGGGCTCTTAGCCCATTGGCCCCTCTGCCTGGCCTCTGCCCTCCTCAGGCAAGTGTTCCAAAGCTCTTCAGCTCCATGGATAAATGCCTACATGTCAGTCTCCTGGTTCTGCTGCCTCTGCTGCCGCCATTTCTCTGCCGCTGCTTCTCGCCATCTCTCGCCATCTCTGGGGTTACAGCTCTCTCTCTCTGTTTCCTGGGTCTAGGAGATTCTCAGTGTAGGGATCCTGGGTCCAAAGGACACGCTCCACTCCTGGCTCTTCTTTCTTGGTGGTAGTGAGGTCTTCCTCTGTCCGCCTCTGGAATGGCTCATTTTAAGCCTAGCGGGATGACAAAACCGACCAATCCCCTTGTTAGAGTTCCGTACACCTTATTTGCGTTATTAGCAAGCTATCCAATCCCCTTGGTAGGCCACAAGCACCTTATTTGCATAGTCCTACCGAGTCATTTGGTGGGAGTCACAGGACCATGGCAAGAAAGGACATATAAAAGCAATCTATCGCTCTGTACTAAGATTGGCCAAGGGTCACCCCACCCCTCGCAGAAGCCCAGGGCTTGGGAGCTCTGGGTCAGCTCCAGGTGGTGGTGGAAGAGATGGCTGCTCTGCTGCCTGGGTGGCCAGCTTGGGGGCTCAGCCTACCTGCTTTGAGAAGGCCCCATCTAGGGCCCATGTGCTGGGCCAGCAGCTGGACTCCTGGGGAGGACTCTTAAGCACAAGATGGCTTTCCATGGAACGGCATCCCTGGCCAGCTAAGCCATCCACTTGGGGCCCCAGCTAGGGGTCTGGGCAGGGTGGGGGCGCAGTGGGGTGAGGGTGGAGCCAGGGAGGCAGGGGAGGAGCCAGAGGGAGTCATTCATTCTGTTCTTCAGCCAGTATTCCCTGAGCTCCCCCTTGGTGCCAGCCCCCAGGCTGGGCACTAGAAACCAGCGAGGGTGACGGTGACTTTCTCGGGGACACACCATTCAGAACATGGTGTATGCTGGCACTGTGCTCTCTGGTACCTGTCAGGGCCTTGAGGACAGGCCAGCGCTTGTCCATTTCTCTCCCTTCTGGGATACACCCGGGGTCCCTGCAGCCCCTTACCAAGAGCTGCAGAATGGCCCACTGCCTGCCCCGGCAATGGAGCTTTGTGGGGGTGGCGGGGGTGGGGGGTGAGAGGAGGACCGCTGTCCCCGCAGGTGGAGGAGGGCATGCACCTGCTCATCACGGGCCCCAATGGCTGTGGCAAAAGCTCCCTGTTCCGGATCCTGGGTGGGCTGTGGCCAGCCTATGGCGGCGTGCTCTACAAACCCCCGCCTCAGCGCATGTTCTACATCCCGCAGAGGTGAGGGGCGGTGGGGGGCTGGCCGGGCAGGCTGGGGGAAGGCCAGGGAAGCAGAGCCACTCTGCCCTCGTACCACCTTCTACTTGGTGGAGGCCGAGGTGGACTACAGCAGACACCCAGCGAGTGACAGAAAGCTGGAGCCTCGGGAGAGAACGGCAGGATGTGTCCCGAGTCGAGCTGCGCCCCGGTGCCTCCTCCCTCCAGCCTCTCAGCTCGCTCTCCTGGTGGTTTCAGATGTGTGCCGTGTGCATGCGCATGCGTGTACATGTCAGGCATCTGTGTGTGCACGTGTGTGTGAGCGTGTGTGCACGTGCATCTGGTGGGCGCGTGAGTTGGGTGTGGCGTGCTTGTGTGCATGCATGCATGTGTGGTGTGTGTGTGGTGTGTATGCATGTGTGTGTGACGCGTGCATGTGAGCTGTGTGTGGTGTGCATGCATGTGTGTGGTGTGCATGTGATGTGTGAGTGCGTGCGTGCACGTGTAGCATGTGTGTGGTGTGTGTGCATGTGTCTGGTGTACATTTGGTGTGTGCACGTGTGCGTGTGTGTGTGATGTGTGTGCCTGCAATGCACGTGTGTACATGTGGTGTGTATCTGTGTGTGAATGTGCGTGTCCACCCCCTCAAACACTTTGTGGCAGGTACCTGTGGGCGTTCCAGAAGGCTGTTTGTGGCAGGTGCCCACTCACTTCCGGAGGGTCTGCAGGGAGGGGCCGGCCCTTGCCCGGGTGGACACTCAGCCTTCCCGCAGGCCCTACATGTCGGTGGGCTCACTACGAGACCAGGTGATCTACCCGGACTCCGTGGAGGACATGCGGAGGAAGGGTTACTCGGAGCAGCACCTAGAGGCCATCCTGGACATTGTACATCTCCACCACATCCTGCAACGCGAAGGAGGTAGGCGACCGGGGCAGTGGCGTCAGGGCCACGGAGTGCCCTTCGTCCTGCGACTCAGACGGGACCTGCGGCCACCTGCTCTCACCCCTGGCCTCTCCGTCTTGGCTCTGGTGCATGAAGATCACCCCAATGTCCAGAAGTCCAAAGTGCTCTGTGCTGGGGCAGGGCTGGCCGTGAACAGGTGACCCCAGGTGGGATGGACATGTGCTACAGGAGGGAGAGTGAGAGAGGCCACCCCAGAAACGGCGTCGGGGAGGACAGCACGGCCTGTGTCCCCCGGGCCTCTCCTGTGGCTGAGACAGAACAAGGGGCAGAGGGGCCTGAGAACAAGGCTTGGCTGGCAGGCTGGGGCTGGGCCGCAGAGAGCTGGGGGAACCAGCTGGTGAGCTTGGTGTTCTCCTGGGAAGGGTTGTGGAGGCCGCGGTGGGGCAGCAGTGCCTGGCACGGGGCGCGGTGAGGAGTCAGCGCCGGGTGCTGGAGAGGGGCCGGCATCGACGAATGGGCCTGCAGGGGCTGGGGGCGCAGGGGCAGAGCGTCCCCCAGCTTGGCTGGCATGCGCCTTGGCAGGCCAGTCCCCAAGACCATGGAGGCCGTGGGAGGGAGGGGCAGGCCTGAGGCAAGAGGAATCTGGCCTGGGCCTTACTGCGCTTTGGGGAGCCTGCAGTCCTACGGTGACAGAGGGGGCAGGGCAGCTGCAGGGACAGAAGTGAGGGCAGGTCTGGGCAGCGACTTCTGTTTTCCCTGTACAATCTGAGAGCGGCCTTTCTGGTGTCCTCCTCTGCCCTGGCCTTACCACTTCAGCTCCAGCTGTCATCCTCAGCTGTTCGTGATGGTGCCCCTGAGGGCCCAGGACCAGTGGCCGACCATCGGGACTTATTAGCATTGGGGTCATTGTGATCAACAGACCTCACATAGTGGCTTAAATCATTCACAGATTTATTTCACTGTGATGTCAAAGTCTCGAGAGAGGCAGGCCATGGTTGGTGGGGGTGGCCCTTCTCTGTGAAGGCCTCAGGGTCACTCTGGTGCGTGTGGCCTCCATGCCTGAAGTCACCTCATGGTCCAAGATGGCTGCTGCAGCCATCACATCCATATTCCAGGCAAAGAGTGCGCACCATCTGTCTTTTAAGGAAGGTTCTAGAAGCTGCCACATGTACTTACACCCCATTGGCCAGAATTTAGTCGCATGGTCACACCTCACTGCAAAGCAAGCTGCCTAAACTTCTCTTCCTGTGGGAGGGGAGTGGCTGCCACACGTCCCTGACAGACCATCCCACTCAGCCGCTCACTCGCTCGCTAGACCAGCCTGCGCCAGCCTGGCCTGAGGGCTGGCACCAGGCAGCGAGCACAAGTGTCCAGCTGCAGGCTTTCTATGAAGCTCCAGTCTCTGGCTCCACCCGTGTGGTCGCCCCCGAGTGAGGCCCAGGTCCCCTCCTGCCACCCCACACCTGGGACTGGGTGCTCGCAGATAGCCCTGCCCTGGTAGGAGTGAGCAGGTGGCCTGTGTCCCCAGGTTGGGAGGCCGTGTGTGACTGGAAGGATGTGCTGTCGGGTGGCGAGAAGCAGAGGATCGCCATGGCTCGCATGTTCTACCACAGGTGAGCCGGGGCAGGCAGGTGGGTCCCGGAGTCCCCTTGAGAAGGAAAGCAGCTGTGACTAGCGGCCGGGATGTGCAGAGGCCCGGAGGCTGACTTGGGGCACCCTCCACCCCCCAGGCCCAAGTACGCCCTCCTGGACGAGTGTACCAGCGCTGTCAGCATCGACGTGGAGGGCAAGATCTTCCAGGCAGCCAAGGACGCAGGCATTGCCCTGCTCTCCATCACCCATCGCCCCTCCCTGTGGTAGGTGCCCGCCTGCCGGTGGCGCAGTCCAACCCCACTGCGGTAGGGAGCAAGAGCCCTCCAGTACTGGCCAGGCGGGTAGCCCCCATCTCCCCTGTCTCCCGGCCAGGAAGTACCACACACACTTGCTGCAGTTTGACGGGGAGGGAGGCTGGAAGTTTGAGAAGCTGGACTCGGCGGCCCGCCTGAGCCTGACCGAGGAGAAGCAGCGGCTGGAGCAGCAGCTGGCAGGCATCCCCAAGATGCAGCGACGCCTGCGGGAGCTTTGCCACATCCTGGGCGAGGAGGCGGCCCCCGAGCAGCCCCCGGCCCCCAGCCCCCCAGGCCCTGGGCTCTCCCGGGGTGCCACCACCTGAGGGGTAGCCCCAGCCCTGGGCCTTGGGCCCCCTCCCCTCCCCTGAGCTCTCGGATCCCATGAAGGAAACAGCAGCACCACGCACACACCCCAGCAGCCCCTGCACGCCTCTCCCCTCCTCCCAGGCCAGCGAATCACGCGCCCTTCCCCCAGCCCAGGTCCTTGGGTGATGCAAACGGTGAATGCGTTCGACTGCTAACCAAAAGGTTGGAGGTTCAAGTCCACCCAGAGGTGCCTTGGAAGAAAGGCCTGGCAATCTACTTCTGAAAAAATCAGCCATTGCAACCCTATGGAGCACAGTTCTACTCTGACACACACGGGGTCGCCATGAGTCGATCACTGTGACCTGTTAGTGTAGTTGAGTCCGTTACTTTTCCTCAGTGGGGGGCCCACAGTCCTGCCCCCACCCCGGTACTGGTGAGCGGGCAGGGATGAGCAGGGATCTCCCCGCAGTGCCCAGCTCCCCAGCGCCAGCCCAAGTCTGTGCCGGGCCTGAGACGCAAGTCCCCGTTCTAGCCACCCCTTTGTCCCTTGAAGACCGTGTCCCGTCCCTTTATTGCCGCCACGCGGTGTGCCCGGCAGTGGCTCCAGCGCCGTGGGCGCCCTCCTGCCCCAGAAACAGCTGCCCGGGACCACGGACGGGCGGATGGAGCGGGCGGGCCTGCGCTGCCTCGCGGAGCCCTTCGGGGAAAAGACTGCCTAGCGTTGGCTGATGGGCGAGACGAGAACGGGGGAGCTCTGTCCTTCTCGGTCCCTAGCCTGCCTTCTCTCGTGCCCAAACCTAACTTATTGGATCCTCTGTTTATATCTGTCCTGATGGCCGCGTGAGCCTCCTGCCAGTGGGGGAGGCCGGGCGGAGCAGCAGCCTCCCACCCGGTGCCAAGCCGCAGCCCCCGGCGCCGCCCGCCGCCAGCCTACACTGCCAGCCGCCCGCCCGCCCGCCTGCCCGCCGTGGCTCTGGCTGCCAGGAGCGCGGGCGCCAGCGTCCCCAGCTCAGTGCCAAAGAGGGGTCTGCCGGGGGCACCGTCTGTGCTGAGCCGGCCCTTGCCGGAAGAGGGGGACCCCACCGCCGTGTGCCTTTCCTGGCCCCTCCGCCCTCAGGCCGGGAGCCTCCCGGGGTTCCCTCAGTAAAAACCCACCGTGGAAACTGCAGTCTGGCCTCCCCGCCTGGGACTGCTGAGTACTGGAGGGAGGGAAGGGCAGCGGGGTGCCTCTGGGGAAAGAAAGGGGGAGTTGGGGAGGGGGTGGGACTCACCCCCAAGGCCCTCCGGGGAGAGAACGGTCCCTCCCCTGCCCTACCGCCCAGAGACACAGGCGGTGTGGTCTTGGCCCAGGACTCCCCAACGGCACGAGGCTCTTGGGTTGCACGAGGCAAGGGCAGGTGGATTCGGCAACAACATTTCACAAAAATGTGGCCTGAGCACAGGTAGGAGGGAGGCTGGGAGGAGGGGAGCAGGGCCGGGCCCCTGTGGAGGACAGAGTCTGTCCCAGCCGGCCAGGGGGGGCCAGGGAGGGAAGGCTGTCTCAGCTGAGACCTGAAGGTGGGGAGGGAGGAGCCGTTCTAGCACTTCTGGAAGAGGGAGCAGCTTGTGCAAAGGTGCAGGGGGAGGAAGGGCTGGGACCCGTGGGCCTCGTAGGCCTCAAGGCAGCGCGAGCCGCCAAGGGGTTTTCAGCGTGACGGAAGACAGCGTTGGCTTTATGCTTAATGCAGGTTGCGGCTGCTGCGTAGAGGGCTGTCTGGAGGGAGCGGACAGCAACCTCTTCACCCTTGGGCGGTGCTGGTGGGAATGGAAAACGGGCAGCCGCTGTGGAAAATAGTGTCGCGGTTCCTCAAAGGTTAAACAGAGAGAGTTACCGCGCACTGACCCAGCCATTCCACTCCTGGCTGTAGACCCAAAGACCTGAAGGCAGGGACTCAGACAGGGACTTGTCCCCCAGCGTCCATAGCAGCAGTATTCACGATAGACAAAAGGTGGAAAGAACCTAAATGCCCATCCACAGATGGCGGATAAACAAAATGTGGTCCATCCATACATCCCACGGGATATTATGCGGTATGAAAGAGAAATGAGTCCCCACACGTCACAACGTGGATGGAGCGTGAAAATGTTACCTGGAGGGAGAAAAGTCAACACAAAAGGGCACGTACTGTATGCTCTCACTGAGACGGAAAGCTCAGCAGAAGTCCGGAATACGCAGGGATCAGCGTTCCTTCGTGGTTACCGGGCCAGGGGGTCGGCACTCGGGGGGCACCGAGTTTCTGCTTGAAAAGGTTGGAAATGGGTAGCGGTGGTGGCTGCGCGGCGCAGTGACGGTGCGAAATGCCAGTGAACTGTGCACTGAAATGGTGAGCTTTGTCACGTGACTGTCCCCTCCGTGAATGCAGAGAGAAGTGAGCGAGGACCCTGCCTGCAGCAGCTGACATCTACCAGAGACAGTGGTGACGGCGGGGAGGGGGCAGGTGCAACAGGGTAGAAGGAAGTCCACGGGACCGGACCGACGGGCAGGCTCTGGGGAGAGGGGAAGGAGAGAGCGTCAAGGTGGCCCCTGGGCTTGGCTGACTGAGCGGGTGGGCACAGCGCCCTTGGCTGAGAGAGGGAGCGCCGGAGGAGGAGGAGGACGGCTCTGGGAGAAGGTGAGGCGGGTGAGTGAGGCCAGGCGGCCTCCACGAGACAATGAGGAGGCACTGGGAGCCCTGGGGGAGCCCTCTAGCCTGGAGGTGCTCTAAGGGGACATGGGCCGGCAGAGTCAAGGTGGTGGGTGAAGCAGCGGTGTAGACGGCCTGGGGTGGAGGCCCGCGGCCTCTCACTGGGCGAACGGGGGATTGTTGTTGTTGCCATCAGCTGCCGTCGAGTCGGTTCCGACTCATGGTGACCCTGTGCGCAACAGAAGGAAACACTGCCTGGTCTTTGGTCATCTTCCCAGTCGTCGGTTGGCTCGTGAGTCCATTGTGGTGGCCACTGTGTCTGTTAAGTGCCTTCCAACCTACTGTATCAGACAATGTTCTGTCGTAATCCACAGGGTTTCATTGACTAATTTTCGGAAGCAGATCACCAGGCCTTTCTTCATCATCTTAGTCTGCAAGCTCTGCTGAAACCTGTCCACCATGGATGAAGTAGTGGCCTGGGGAGGAGGCACTCAGCCTCTCACTTGGTAAATGGGGGATGCACTGAGTTATATCCACATTTTGAGGTTAGGATTGGTTCCTGATCCCAGGAAAGGTAGCAGATCCGGAGGCTGGGAGTTGTTCCTACATCTCTTCCACAGACCGTGTAAATCATGTATACCTGATAAGAAGTCCCTTTCTGAAACTTAAATGGCAAGAATGGTTCTGTGGTCTGCCAGCAAACCCTAACTGATACAGATGGAAGCAGACCTACTATTGTTAGCTGCCGTCAAGTTGGCCCCCAACTCATGCACAACGGAATGAAACACTGCCCAGTCCTGCACCATTCCCATAATTGCTTGTGGATCGGATTGTTGTGATCCATAAGGTTTTCATGGGCTGACTTTCGGAAATAGATCGCCAGGTCTTTCTTCCTAGTCCGTCCTAGTCTGGAAGCTCTGCTGAAACCTGATCAGCATCATAGCAAGATGCAAGCCTCCACAGATGAATGGTGGCTGTGCTTGAGGTACATAGCCCAAGAATCAAACCTGGGTCTCCCACATGGAAGGCAAGAATTTTACCACTGAACCATCAATGCCCTCTAAGTCATGTATACCTGGTACTAAATCCCTTTCTGAAACTTAAATAGCAAGAGTAGTTCTGTGGTCTGCTTCCAAGCCCTAGTTGATACAGATGGAAAGAGACATACCGGGCAAGTACTGGCCACTACAAAATGCCAAAAGAAACAATCCACTCAGAAACATTAACCATACTGGGCTTGGGTGCACCTACCTAACGACAGAGCCTCACATGCGGATAAAACAAAAATGTAGCAGTGAAAGGGAAAATTAATAAGGTCACCAGTACAATGGGAGACTTTACCATACTTCTCACAAGAATCAATGGCTCAAGCAGACAAAATTAGTAGGAATGTAGAAAAATGGAACAAGCTTGATTTAACAGACATCCAAGAGGTAGAGATTACACATTCTTTTCAGGTTCACATTGAACATTTACTAAAACTCACCAAGTTCTAGGTCACAAAACAACCTGTATTATGCAGATGACACAACCTTGCTTGCTGAAAGTGAAGAGGACTTGAAGCACTC
>NW_004444245.1:443757-477808 GCF_000243295.1 Trichechus manatus latirostris
GGAAGACCAAAGAAAAATTGATGCATTTAAACTATGGTGTTAGTGAAGAATATTGACTATACCATGGACTGCCAAAAGAACGAACAAATCTGTCTTGGAAGAAGTACAGCCAGAATGCTCCTTAGAAGCCAGGATGGCGAGACTAGGTCTCACAACCTTTGGACATGTTATCAGGAGGGACTAGTTCCTGGAAAAGGACATCATGCTTGGTAAAGTGTCAGCAAAAGAGAGGAAGACCCTCTCTTCCTGATGAGATGGACTGACACAGTGGCTGCAACAATGGGCTCAAGCATAACAACGATCGCGAGGATGGCACAGGACCGGGCAGTGTTTCATTCTGTTGCACACAGGGTCACTATGAGTCGGAACCAACTAGACGGCAGTTAGGTTTTTGGAATGGCTGATGACTCTGAGCATCTTTTCATGTGCTTGCTGACCATTTGAATATCCTCCTTGGTGAAATGTTTGTTCAAGTCCTTCACCCTCACCCATTTTTTAATTGGGTTGTTTGTCTTTTTGTTGTTAAGTTGTACAAGTATTTTATAAGTTTTGGATATTAGGCCTTTATCGAATATATCGTTCCGAAAAATTTTCTCCCACTCTGTAGGCTGTCTTTTCACTTTTTTGATAAAGTCTTTTGATGAACAGAAGTATTTAATTTTTATGAGGTTCCATTTATCTATTTTGTTTTATGCTGCTCATGCTTTTATTGTCATATCAGATAGTCCATCACAAAATCCAGGTTCCACAGCTTCTTCCCTACATTTTCTTCTATGAAATTTTATGGTTTTAGTTTTTCAGATTAAGGTCCTTGATCCATATTGAATTGGTTTTTGTGTATAGTGTAAGCCTGGTTCATTCTTCTGCCTGTGGATATCCAATTTTCCCAGCACCAATTATAGAAGAAACTCTTCCTTCTCCATGGATGGATTTAATACCCTATCGAAAATCAGTTTACCATAGATGTATGGATTTATTTTGCGGCTCTCAATTCTATTCCATTGGTCTATGTGTCTATCATTATACCAGTATCAGGCTGTTTTAATTACTGTGGCTTTATAGTATGTTTTGAAGTCAGTGCGAGCCCTCCCACTTTATTCTTCTTCATTAGGATTGCTTTAACTATTTAGGGTCTCTTGCCTTGAGGATTGATTTTTCCATTTCTGTCAAAAAGGGTGTTGGAATTTTGATGGGGATTGCATTGAATTTGTAGATTACTTTGGGTAGTATTAACATCTAAACTATATTAAGCCTTCCAGTCCACAAACACTGAATGTCCTTACACTTATTTAGGTCCTCTTTGATTTCTTTTGGAGCCCTGGTGGCACAGTGGTTAAGTGCTATGGCTGTTAACCAAAAGGTCAGTAGTTTGAATCCACCAGCCACTCCTTGGAAACCCTATGGGGTGGTTCTACTCTGTCTTATAGGGTCACTATGAGTCAGAATCGACTTGACGGCAACAGGTTTGGGTTTGTTTTGGTTTTGATTTCTTTTAGCAATGTTTTATAGTTTTCTATATACAGGTCTTTTACCTTCCTGGTTAAATTTATTCCTAGGTATTTTATTCTTGTAGATGCTATTGTAAAAGGTAATGTTTCGTTAATTGTTTTTTCCTCTTGCATATTGCTGATGTATAGAAACCCTACCAATTTTTGTGTGTGAACATTGTACCCTGCCACTTTGCTGAATTCATGTATTAGTTTTAATAGCTTTCTTGTGGATTCTTTGGGGTTTTCTATGTATAGAATTAGTCACCTGTGAAAAAGTATCATTTTATTTCCTTCTTCCCAACTTGGATACCTTTTTTTTTTTCCTAGCCTAATTACTCTGGCTAGGACTTCCAGCACTATGTTGACTACCAGTGGTGAGAGTGGGCATCTTTGCCTTGCTCCTGATCTTAATGGTAAAGCTTTCAGTCTTTCTCCATTGAGTATAATGTTAGCTGTAGGTTTTTCATAGATGTTCTTTACTATATTGAGGAATTTCCCTTCTGTTCCTATCTTGTTGAGTATTTTTTATCATGAATGGGTGTTGAATTTTGGCAAATGCCTTTTCTGCATCAATTGAGATGATCATGTGGTTTTCCTTTGTTCTGTGAATGTGGTGTATTACATCGATTGGTTGTATGTGCCCTTTTGTATGTATAAGTTTGAACAAGATGAAATTGCCATTATGGAAGTCAAAAATAGCTGAATATTGAAAAATTTCATTGGTTTTGACCTACTATATTTTATAATAATAAAGTAATAAGATAAAACCAAAACACTTTATGCTAATAAATTTGAAAATATAGACATAATGGGCATTTTCCTAGAAAAATATTATTAAAAAATTGACTCAAGAAGAATAAAAAACCTGAATAGTCCTTTAAGTATTAAATAAATTGAACCAAAAGTTTAAAATCTATGGGGTTGGGGGGGCTGCAAAAACCAGGCTGAGATGGTTTTACCGGTGAATTCTAACAAACCTTCAAAGAACAGAGAACCTCTATCTTATCATATATAAAATTTTCCAGGGAACAGCAAAAGAGGAAATGCTCCCCAGCTCATTTTATGACGTTTTGATATCAGAACCAGACAAGGATAATACAAGGCCAAAATACAAGCCATTCTAGAACTGTCTATTTAAAAAAATACATCATGACAAAAGTGATTTTATCCCAGAAAATGCAAGGGTGGTTTAATAGAAAATCAACTAACATAATTTGCCACATTAACAGATTAGAGGAGAAAAATTATGTGACCATCTCAATACATTCAGAAAAAGCATTTAATAAAATTCAACATACAGAAAACTAGGAGTGGAAGGGAACTTTCTCAGTCTTCTAAAGGTCTCTACCAAATATCTGTTCACAAACATCATACTTAATGATGAAACATTGAGAACATTCCCTTTGCTGTTGGAAACAAGACAAGGATGCCCACAATCACAGCTTCCATTAAATGTTGTAGTGCCCAGGGCAGTAAGGCAAGAAAAGGAAATTAATATTAAAAGGAATGGAAAAGAAGAAACAATGGTCATTACTTGCAAATGATATGATTGTGTAAGTAGAAAACCAAAAAGAAACGACAGATAAATTATTAGACTTAATAGAAGAGTTTAGCAAGGTTGCTTGATAACAAATCAATATACAAAAATCAATTGTTTTTCTATATACTAGCCACAAACAGTTAGAAAATGAAAAGATACCATTTACAACAGCATAAAAAAATCAAGTTCCTAGTAATAAATCTAACAAATGATGTGAAAATCTTTTATGGGAAATTTTATTGAAAGAAATAAAAAAAGAATCTTAATAAATAGAGACACTCTATGTTCATAGACAGGGAAACTCAATATTTTAGAGCTGGTTGTTCTCCAAAGTGATCAAAAATTCAACAAAACCCGTCTCAGACTGGGTTCTCTAGAGAAGCAAAATCAGTGAAGCATATAAATGTATATATAGAGAGAGAGATTTATATCAAGGAAATGGCTCACATGGTTGTAGAGGCTGGCAAGTCACAAGTCCATGGGTCAAGCCACAGGTTTCTCCTGACTCACGTAGCTGCAGGGTCTGGAGAACCTAAGATTGGCAGGTCAGACAGCAGGCCTCTTGCTCATAGGCGGTGGAGGCTGATTGATCCCAAGATCAGCTGCTAGCTCAAGTCCCAAGAACCGGAGATCAGATGAACAGGAGCCAGCTGCAGGATCCAGAGTGAGCAAGAGCCAACGAGCTTTGCCAGAAAGTCCACCTATATTAGATGCAGGCCACACCCCCAAGGAAACTCCTTTTCAACTGATTGGCTGCTCATAACAGATCTCCTCATGGAGGTGATTACATTACTACACAGCTACCAAACTACATCATGACTGCCAAACCACTGAGAATCATGGCCCAGTCAAGTTGACGTACAACCTTAACCATCACAAGCCTACACCCCAAAAAAATAACCCAACAGAGTTTTTCATAGAACTTGACAAGCTGTTTCTTAAACCTCTAAGGAAAAACTAAAGGGCAACTAAATAGAGAAGATAATTTTTTGAAAGATGAGGAGGAGAAGGAACAACAAAAGGGGGGAATTGAGGAGGAAAAAGAGAAGAAGTGATTCCCAAGTATTAAGAATTACTTCAAAGATTTAGTAAGTAAAGCAGAGATAGACAAATAATCCAATGGGAAAGAAGAGTGAGCCTTCACCCTCATAGGTGTGGGGTGTGGCATATGACCAAGAGCACACTACACATCTGTGGAGAAAGATGATATTTTCAGTCGCCTCGTATGCATGCAAAAGCTGGACAATGAATAAGGAAGACCAAAGAAGAATTGACGCCTTTGAATTATGATGTTAGCGAAGAATTTTGACTATACCATGGCCTACCAGAAGAACGAACAAGTCTGTCTTGGGAGAAGTACAGCCAGAGTGCTCCTTGGAAGCCAGGATGGCGAGACTGCATCTCACATACTTTGGGCATGTTATCAGGAAGGACCAGTCCCTGGAGAAGGACATCATGCTTGGTAAGGTAGAGGGTCAGCGAAAAGGAGGAAGACCCTCAACGAGATGGATTGATACAGTGGCTGCAACAATGGGCTCAAGCATAACAACGCTGGTGAGGACGGTGCAGGACCGGGCAGTGTTTCGTTCTGTTGTACGTGGGGTCACTGTGAGTCGGAACTGACTCGACGGCACCTAACAACAACAACATAAAAAGCAAAACTGTAAAGTTATTTCGAAAATAAACACAAGAGAATATCTTTATAATCTTGGGGAGTGGAGAATTTCTTCAACAAGATAAAAATTACAAACCATGAAGGATTTATCTTTTGATTGGTAAATGTGATTATATTAAAATTAAGAACTGTTCTTCAAATGATACCATAAATAAACTGAGAAGACAAGTAACAGGCTGGGAGAAGATAGAACAGATGGAGGATTGGTATCTAGAACATACAAAGAATGCCTACAAAACAATAAGAGAAAGACAACCTAGATGGAAAAATTGACAAAATACACAAACAGGCATTCCACAGAAGAGGTAACATAAAAAGATGCTTAATATTACTAGTAAAAAGTGAAATGCCGATTAAAAGCCCAGCAAGATACCATTTTGCACTCATCATATTGGCAAAAAGTCTGACAACACTAAGTGTTGGTGAAGATGTAGAGAAACAAAAGTATCTACACAGTGTCGGTGGAAGCATTGGGTGGAGCAGTCATTTTGTGATTTCTCCACACCCAGTGAAAGTGAGGGAGTCCTTGGGTGGTGCAAAGGGTTAAGTGCTTGGCTGCTAACCGAAAGGTTGGTGATTCGAATCCACCCAAAGGTGCCTTGGAAGAAAGGCCTGGCCATCTACTTTTGAAAATTCAGCCATTAAAAGTCCTATGGAGCACAGTTTACTCTGACACACATGGGGTTGCCATGAGTCAGAACTGACTTGATGGCAACTGGTAATGAAGGTGAAGCTGCGCATCCCCTACGACCCAGTGAGTTGCCTTCCAGTGTCTGTTCTAGAGAAACTCGCACACGTGTGCTCAAGGAGATGCCATGCTGTTCACTGCACTACCGCTGGTTATGCAGAGCAGTCAGAACCACCTAAGCATCCCTTAGTAGGGGCAGGGACAAATCGAATCCTGTACAGCTGGCAAAATGGATGATCCTCGTGGGTCTGCAGGCTACACCTCCAAAGTGCCACGGTGAGAGGAAAACAGTGACGTGCAGAAGGCTCCACACAGCACGATCCCTCCTTTGCAGTGAAAGCACACAGAGGCAGCACAGGTTCCTCATGTTACCACCAGTTTCTGGCTACAGGCTGCTGCAGCAATACCTGTCGTCTGCTCACAAAGGGCTTGATGATGCCCTTGCAAGCCATGTATATGCTTGTGGCGTGTGGATGAGGTGTTTTCTTCTGCAAAAAAAAGCACAAGAAAGGCTCAATCTTGGTATTGAAGATGTCTGTCTTTCCTGAGGCCACCAAGGCTATCCCCCACGCGTCTGTCAGTTTGTCATACTGTGGTGGCTTGCGTGTTGCTGTGATGCTGGAAGCTATGCCACCAGTATTCAAATACCAGCAGGGTCACCCATGGCAGGCAGGTTTCAGCGGAGCTTCCAGACTAACACAGACGAGGAGGAAGGAGCCGGTGGTCTACTTTTGAAAAGAATTGCCAGTGAAGACCTTATAAATAGCAGCGGAACATTGTCTGATATAGTGCCCGAAGATGAGCCCCTCAGGTTGGAAGGCACTCAAACGAGGACTGGGGAAGAGCTGCCTCCTCAAAGTAGAGTCAATCTTAATGACGTGGATGGAGTCAAGCTTTCAGGACCTTCATTTGCTGATATGGCATGACTCAAAACGAGAAGAGACAGCTGCAAACATGCATTAATAATGAGAACGTGGAATGTACAAAGTATGAATCCAGGAAAATTGGAAATCGTCAAAAATGAAATAGAACACATATACATCGATATCCTAGGCATTAGTGAGCCAAAATGGACTGGTACTGTCCATTCTGAACCAGACAATCACATGGTCTACTATGCCAGGAATGACAAAAAGGAATGGCATTGCATTCATCGTCAAAAAGAACATTTCAAGATCAATCTTGAAGTACAACGCTGTCAGTGATGGGATAATATCTGTATGCCTACAAGGAAGACCAGTTAATATGATTATTATTCAAATTTATGCATCAACCACTAAGGTCAAGTATGAAGAAATTGAAGATTTTACCAGCTTCTGCAGTCTGAAATTGATCAAACATGCAGTCAGGATGCATTGATAATTACTGGTGATTGGAATGCGCAAGTTGGAAACAAAGAAGGACTGGTAGTTGGAAAATATGGCCTTGGTGACAGAAATGATGCCGAAGATGGCATGATGGAATATTGCAAGACCAACAACGTCTTCATTGCAAATACCATTTTCACCAACATAAACCACAACTATACACGTGGACCTCACCAAATGGAATACACAGGAATCAAATCGACTACATCTGTGGAAAAAGACAGTGGAAAAGCTCAATATCATCAGTCAGAACAAGGCCGGGGCCGACTGCAGAACAGACCATCAATTGCTTCTATGCAAGTTCAAGTTGAAGTTGAAGAAAATTAGAACAAGTCCACGGGAGCCAAAGTACAACCTTGAGTATATCCCACCTGAATTTAGAGACCATCTCAAGAGTAGATTTGATGCATTGAACACTAATGACTGCAGACCAGATGAGTGGTGGAATGACCATCAAGGACATCATCCATGAAGAAAGCAAGAGGTCATTAAAAAGACCGGAGAGAAAGAAAGGACCTAAATGGATGTCAGAAGAGACTCTGAAACTTGCTCTTGAATGTCGAGTAGCTAAAGCAAAAGGAAGAAATGATGAAGTAAAAGCAGAATAGAAGATTTCAAAGGATGACTCGAGAAGACAAAGTAAAGTACTATAATGACATGTGCAAAGATCTGGAGATAGAAAACCAAAAGGGAAAAACACACTCAGCATTTCTCAAGCTGAAAGAACTGAAGAAAAAAGTCAAGCCTTGAGTTGTAGTATTGAATGATTTTATGGGGGAAAACATTAAACAACACAGGAAGCATCAAAAGAAGATGGAAGGAACACACAGTCACGGTACCAAAAAGACCTGGTCGACGTTCAGACATTTCCAGAGGTAGCAGATGATCAAGAACCCATGGTACTGAAGGAAGAGGTTCAAGCTGCACGGAAGGCATTGGTGAAAAACAGGGCTCCAGGAACTGACGGAATACCAATTGAGACGTTTCAACAAACAGATGCAGCACTGGAAGTGCTCACTTGTCTATGCCAAGAAATTTGGGAGACAGCTACCTGGCCAACCAACTAGAAGAGATCCATATTTATGCCTATTTCCAAGAAAGGTGATCCAACTGAATGTGGAAATTATCAAACAATATCATTAATACCACACACAAGTGAAATTTTGCTGAAGATCATTCAAAAGCGGCTGCAGCAGTATATCGACAGGGAACTCCCAGAAATTGAGGCCGAATTCAGAAGAGGACATGGAACCAGGGATATCATTGCTGATGTCAGATGGATCCTGGCTGAAAGCAGAGAATACCAGAAAGATGTTTACCTGGTTTTATTGACTATGCAAAGGCATTCGACTCTGCAGATCATAATAAATTATGGATAACATTGTGAAGAATGGGAGTCCCAGAACACTTAATTGTGCTCATGAGGAACCTGTACATAGATCAAGAGGCAGTCGTTCGAATAGAACAAGGGGATACTGCGTAGTTTAAAGTCAGGAAAGGTGTGCGTCAGGGTTGTATCCTTTCACCATACCTATTCAATTTGTATGCTGAGCAAATAATCCAAGAAGCTGGACTATATGAAGAAGACCAGGGCATCAGGATTGGAGGAAGACTTATTAACAACCTGCATTATGCAGATGACACAACCTTGCTTGCTGAAAGTGAAGAGGACTTGAAGCACACTTACTGGTGAAGATCGAAGACTACAGCCTTCAGTATGGATTACACCTCAACATAAAGAAAACAGAAATCCTTACAACTGGACCAATAAGCAACATCATGATAAACAGAGAAAAAATCAAAGTCGTCAAGGATTTCATTTTACTTGGCTCCACAATCGATGCCCATGGAAGCAGCAGTCAAGAAATCAAAAGACGCATTGCACTGGGCAAATCTGATGCAAAACACCTCTTTAAAGTGTTGAGAAGCAAAGATGTCACTATGAGTTCTAAGGTGCGCCTGACCCAAGCCATGGTGTTTTCAATCACCTCATATGCATGCGAAAGCTGGACAATGAATAAGGAAGACCAAAGAAGAATTGACGCCTTTGAATTGTGGTGTTGGTGAAGAATACTGAATATATACCACAGACTGCCAGAAGAATGAACAAATCTGTCTTGGAAGAAGTACAGCCAGAATGCTCCTTAGAAGCGAGGATGGCGAGACTACGTCTCACATACTTTGGACATGTTGTCAGGAGGGATCAGTCCCTGGAGAAGGACATCATGCTTGGTAAAGTAGAGGATCAGTGAAAAAGAGGAAGACCCTCAACGAGATGGATTGATACAGTGGCTGCAACAATGGGCTCAAGCATAGCAACAAATGTGAGGATGGCGCAGGACTGGGCAGTGTTTCATTCTGTTGTACGTGGGGTTGCTATGAGTCGGAATGGACTCGACAGCACCTGACAACAAAAACCAAGGATATGTGTGCGGTTTTAGGGGTGGGCATGGGGGGAAGGATAGACAGGGTGAAGGTGAGAGGCCCAGCTGGCTATGGGGGTGAGGGGAGCTTCCTGAGGGACAGCCCTTCCAGCTGTATTGTTCAGAGCCCCCCCCACAGTCACTGCCTACCTCTGCCCCTCCCCCACAGTCTGCCCCTTCCTCCGCCTCTAGAGCCTTCCACTGCCCCTCTGTGGCCGCCTCGACTTCCCCTTGGGGAAGGGGTTCTGCCTACAGCTGTCTTGGACCCCCCACCTGCTGCCACAGTAGCCGGGTGTTTGTTCGCTGTTTCCTGTTGGTCGCTTCCCTTAGGAGAGCAGGCCCAGGCTTGTCTGCTTCACCACCGTGTCCTCGGCATCTACAGGTGACAGGCTCCAGAACACGGTGGTTCAAGGCGTGGGCCTATGTTCCAATGCCACCTCTGTCCCAGAGACCCAGGAGACTCCTGAGACAGAGGCGGTAGGCATCCAGTAGGCACTTCACGGAAGGTTACGGGAGGGCCCCGCCTGGCTCTCACCTGCGCCGGCCAGGTGCCGGCGACCGACCCTCCGTTGTGTCCGCCGAGGCCGGCAGAGGGCAGCAGCGCCCTGCCCTGCACCATCGGGCAAAGGGGTGGGCGGGGAGGGGCCGGCTGCCCGGCTGAGCCCCGGGATGAGTCGGGCTGGGCGGTTACATTGTGCGGAGGGAGGCTGGGGCTCCGCGGGGACGACTCCAGCGCCGCCAGCTTCTCCTCGCCCGCCCGCCCAGGTAGGCAGGAGCCTAGCCGCGCGGGAGCAGGGGCCGCCGGGCGAGGGGTGCTGCGGGGTGTGCTCGGACCAGAAGGAAGCCAGGGAGCCGTGGGGTGGACAAGCCAGCGCAGGCAAAAGCCCTCGGGCGCCCGTCCTAAGCCCTGCGACAGCACCTCCTGATGCCTGGGGGCGCAGTGCCCAAGGGGGTGTCCCTGAAGCTGGGGGCTGGGGACCAGGGGCTTCTGCCTCCAAATGGGAGGGGGCAAGCCGGGCCAGGACTCAGGGTAGAGAGGCTGCCCGCCTGGCTCCCCGCCCCCACGGCCACCCAACCGGCCCAGCCAGGTGGCAACAAGCCCCGTTGCTACCATCTCGCCCGGGAGCCTGCGGCTGCCTCATACCAGGTGGAAGGTGGGGACCCCAATCAGGGCACACTGTCCCCTGCGTGGGCCCCGCGGCTCGTGTCCCCAGCTTCATGTGCTGACGGTGCCCTGGGAGGTGGGAGGGAGCCAGCTGCACCACCGCCCCCTCCCCCTCCTTACCCCAGGTCTGGGCACCTCTGCCAGATCCCTGGCACGGGCCTCGGCCCATCCCAGACGGTGCTTCCCTTGGGGACAGGCGGGCAAGGGCAGCCAGTTGCCTGGCCTGAAGCCCAGGGCCAGGTCCCTAGTGGCCTCCCCACCCCCCACACTGTGGGGCCTCTACCTCAGACCCCTGTCTGGAGCACCCTCCTCTGGCTGGCACTGCCACCTGGCAGGACTTTGCCAGTCCCTGGGGGCAGGGCTGGGGAGGGACAGTCCGGTGGCTTGCTCTCTGGCCAGCCTTATCCTGGACGGTGGCGGGGTGTGGGGGGGAGGTCTTCTCCATGGGCTGCTGCCTTTGTCAGCATCTCCCCTACCCCCAGCCTGGACAAAGGCGCCCATTGAAGCCAGGACTGGCACTTCAGCCAGGCACCAAGGCTACCAAGGCCGAGACTGGCATTTCGAGGGCTCGGTGCCTCTGGCCCTCCCAAGGGGCTGTGTGGCCCATCCTGACCCCTGCAAAGGGACAGGGGCAGACTGGCCTCCTAGCTGAGGGGCAGGGGAGGGGCACGCTGGGGGTGCTGGGAGGACACAGCCTCATTTCTCTGGCTGGAGGACACCCTGGTCCCTTTGTCCCCACATCCCAGCGGGTGTCTCCCTGGGGTGGGGAGTGGCGGGGAGCCCCCTACCCAGAACACCCCAGAGTGGGTAAGAGCAGTAGATAACGGGTCCCTGGGCCTGGGAGACAGGACAGAGGGGACATTGTTGGGGTGGAGGCAGGGCTGCCTTGGCCCCGGCCACTATTGACAAAGCTGCCAGCTGTGGCCGAGCCCGGCCGTCCGGCCCTCGCCCCCAGCCGCCCTCCTCCCCCCGGGCCCGGCAGGAATGGGGCCGAGCCTGTCTCCCTCCCACTCAGGACAATGCCCCCCCACAGCCATCTTGTGCCTGGCACCATTGCCCTGGGGCAGCTGAACTGACAAGATGTGCCTTCCGTGGTCCTACGCCACTCGGGAGACCCCGCGGCTGCAGCGCTTCGTGGTGGTAAGTGTCTGGGACCCTCGCCCTCAGAGATGTCCCTGGGAGGGGGCAGGAGTGTTAGAATGGCATAGTCGGGGTCCAGGACTCGCAGCCCCACCCCTGCACCCCGTGGGCGCAGACACTGCGGGAGATAGGTGAGGCAAACGGAAACAGCCTGCCCCGGCAGCCCGGACCTTCCTGTCTGTGCTGCTGAGATAAGGGGCTGGGGGCCTGCCCCAGGGCTGAGAGGGATGAGGCCGTGTGCCTACTGGTCGACTGGCGTCCCTGCTGCCGTGTGCCCACACCCCAGCTGTAGGAGGTCAGGAGGAGGGAGGCCCGGCCTTGGCCTGGATCCCGTCTCCTGCTTTGTGCATCTCCCTCAGCCAGTCCCGCAGGCAGCCACCTGGGGCCCATCTGCCTGTGGCTGGAGGGCACGGGCCCTGCTCAGGGCTGGGGGTGGGCAGGGGGTTTGCAGCAGGAGCTGCACTCAGACCCTCAGCCCGGGGCACCCGGCAGGCCCATAGAAGCCCCTCCTGGTCCACAATCCCGCGCCTAGGGCCTCTGTGCCTCCCTCCGTCCCTGCTGGTCTCGGCGCTCTCCTAGCTCAGCCCTGATGCCCCCAGCTCCATCCTGGGCCTCTGAGCGCCACCCTGTTCTCCCCCCACTGGCCCTGGCCACCACCCACTGGCTCCTCGCCATCTTTTCGGCCAGTGTTCAACTGCCTCAGTTTCCCCCAGCTCTCTGACATGACTTCTCTCCTCTCCACCACTCTCCCCCTTGGGCTGCTGTCCCCTCCCTTGTCCCCTGGGCCACCCTAACCCCTCTGCCTCCCTGTCTCCCACCCATGGCTCACTGTGATAGGCCTCCCTCCTTCTCCCCCTGCCCTGCCCCTCTAGCCCTCAGCGTCCCTCTGGCCCTGGTCTGTGGCTTTTCAGGACGGGCCCCCTTTAACAGCCCAGATGCACGTGAAGTTACTTGCCTATCCTCGCTGCCCCTCCCCTTTCTCCATCCCTTGGACGCTCCATCTCTCCTCAGTCGGTCTCTCCTCCCTCTCTCTGCGCCCTCCCTTTTTATCCCCCTGCCTCTCTATGCTCTCTCTGTCCCTCTCTATGCCCTCTCTGTCCCTCTTTCTCTTTGTCCCCCTCTCTGTCCTTCGTCCTCTGTCCTTCCTCCCTGCCTCTTCCTCTGCCTCCTCTCTGCACGCCCCTCTGCCCCGGTCCCTACCATGGTGTGTCTGCCCTCGGCCCTGTGTTGCCCCTTTCCATGCCAACTGGCGCCTCCCTGGGAGGGGGCCGCTGACTCCCTCCCCGCAGGCCTGACTGCTGGCTCTCCCCCAGGCCCCCGTGACGGCCCCCCGGCCTCCCTTTGGTCTCCACCTCCTCCTGCTGCTGCTGCCGCCACCGCCACTGCCTCTAGCCCTGGCTCACCGGTTCTCCGCACCCAACACCACCTTCAATCACTTGGCACTCGCGCCAGGCCCGGGCTCGCTCTATGTGGGTGCTGTGAACCGCCTCTTCCAGCTCAGTCCGGAACTGCAGCTGGAGGCCGAGGCTGTCACCGGCCCTGTGCTGGACAGCCCCGACTGCGTGCCCTTCCGAGACCCGGCTGAGTGCCCACAGGCCCGGCTCACCGACAACGCCAACCAGCTACTGCTGGTGAGCAGCCGGGCCCGGGAGCTGGTGGCCTGCGGGCAGGTGCGGCAGGGCGTGTGCGAGAAGCGGCGCCTGGGAGACGTGGCTGAGCTGCTGTACCAGGCCGAGGACCCTGGCGACGGGCAGTTTGTGGCCGCCAATGCTCCTGGAGTGGCCACGGTGGGCCTGGTGGTGCCCGTGCTAGGGCGAGACCTCCTGCTGGTGGCCAGGGGCCTGGCGGGCAAGCTGTCAGGCGGGGTCCCTCCGCTGACTGTGCGCCAGCTGGCCGGGCCCCAGCCCTTCTCCAGCGAAGGCTTGGGCCGCCTTGTGGTGGGTGACTTCTCCGACTACAACAATAGCTACGTGGGCGCCTTTGCCGACGCCCACTCCGCCTACTTTGTCTTCCGCCGCCGCGGGGCCCGGGCCCAGGCCGAGTACCGCTCCTACGTGGCCCGCATCTGTCTGGGTGACACCAACCTCTATTCCTACGTGGAGGTGCCCCTGGCTTGCCGTGGCCAGGGCCTCATCCAGGCTGCCTTCCTCGCCCCAGGCACCCTTCTGGGGGCATTTGCCGCCGGCCCAAGGGGGGCGCGGGCCGCCCTGTGTGCCTTCCCCTTGGCCCAGCTGGACGGCAGCATGGAGGAGGCCCGGCGGCTCTGCTACACGACAGCTGGCAGGGGCCCCAGTGGCTCAGAGGAAGCCATCGTCGAGTACGGCGTAACATCGCGCTGTGTCACCCTGCCCCCCGTGAGTGGCTTTGCTCCCCTCGTCCCTCAACCCTCTGCCAGAGGGACCCCTCACCCCTCGTCGGCCCGCCCTGCCTCTCCCGTCTGTCCCCCCACAACAGGTCTGCAGGTCTCAGCGCGGGTGGAGGAGGTATCCTGGCGCGAACATGACCACGGCCCAGTGAGGAGGTGCTAGCTGGTCTCCCACGTGGTCCGCTTTGGCCGCACCCCCACCCCCTCCATGTCCCTCTCCCTGTCATGCAAGCGCATCATGCTGTCGGTCTCTCTTGCCCCCAGGACTCCCCAGAGTCCTACCCCTGTGGTGACGAGCACACCCCCAGCCCTATTGCCGGCCGCCGGCCCCTGGAGGCTGAACCTCTGCTGCTGCTCAAGCAGCCCATCAGCGCGGTGGCCGCCCTCCAGGTGGACGGGCACATGATGACCTTCCTGGGGGACACCCAGGGCCAGCTGCATAAGGTGAGGGCCTGTTGGGGGAGGGAGGGCGCCTCAGCGGTCGGGGAAGCCCCCGGCAGGCCTCTGCCTCTTGGCCTGAGTCCCGCTGGCGAGTCTGAAGGCTTCGCCACGTGGTGAAAACTGGCCCTGTGCCACCTCCTGTGCTGGCCCCCAGATGCTTAGGATGGCTGCCCCGGGAGCCTTCTCCAGCCGACAGCACCAGCTCACGGGGCGGGTCTAGGGCGAGGCCTGGTCCTCCGAGCACCTGGCATAATGCCCCTGGTGGCAAAGGGCCTCACCTGGGGGACGTCGTGGCTCCCTGGGGAGGCTGTCCCAGGCCTGGTGGTGCCGACTGGACCCTTGGTGGCATGGAACGGTCTCCCTGGTCAGGTGGGAAGGGAAGCGGGCATGGGGGGGGTGGGGGTGGGCACGTTTGTGTATAGGGCAGGTACGTTCCTGCCGACAAGCACCAACGTGGAGAGCTGGCCTGAACTCGGGACGTCAGCTGGTAGCCCCGCCCTGCCGCCCTGCCCTGGCCTCCTGTCTTCCCCCAGGTCTTTGTCAACGGTTCCCGGGGCCAGGTGTACCACTCCCAGCAAGTGGGGCCCCCAGGCTCGGCCATCAGTCCCGACCTGCTGGTGGACAGCAGCAGCAGCCACCTCTATGTCCTGACTGCCCAGCAGGTGAGGACTGCCAGGGGGCAGGGGCTGGGCCCATGCGGCCCGGCTTGCCACGCCCACAGCCTCCGCCCTGCTGCCCGCACAGGTGGACCGGGTGCCCGTGGCAGCCTGCCCTCGGTTCCCTGCCTGCGCCAGCTGCCTGCAGGCCCGGGACCCGCTCTGCGGCTGGTGTGTCCTTCAGGGCAGGTGAGCGCCGCCCTGGCGCCGCGGGCTGGGAGCCTCAGCTACCGCCCAGCCCCAGGCTGGACCCGGAGGGGGCTCTGGGCTGCCGGATGGGGGAGACGCGGTTTCATCACCGAGCTCCCCCTCCTGCCCCGTCTCACTGGCCGACAGTCTGGCTAGCAGCCCCTTCTTGACATGTCCAACCTGCTCCCATCTCCTGCCGGGGCCAGGACTCCGTTCTCCCTCCTGGTGTTCTGGTCCTCCCTAGTCTCCTCCAGCCCATGCTCCACACAGAAACGGGAGGAATCCCTGCTCCCAGCCATACTCCGGTCCCACGTCCTCCCCTGCTTCCAGCCATCCGGCAGCTTCCCTCTCACTCCAAGTCAAGGCCAAAGCCAGCACCTTAACAGCTGGGCCATCTAGGCAGGCTGGGTGATGAGGACCAGAGGTCCCCAAGACCCCACAGTAATCCAGTGGGCCCCTGCCCACCAGGTGTACCCGGAAGGGCCAGTGCGAGCGGGCGGCTCAGCCGAACCAGTGGCTGTGGAGCTACGGAGAGGGCAGCCGCTGCCCACACATCCAGGCCCTGCTGCCGGCCCAGCACCCCCGCCAGGAGCAGGGCCAGGTAAGACGCAGCTGGGCGGGGCCTCTGGACTGTGAGGAGGGACGCCTCTGTGGGGGCTGCCTCCCCCTCCCCCGTTCTGCTTCTGCCCCCAGCCCGGCGACCTGCAGAACTTCTCTCCCACGTGTCCCCAGGTTACCCTCTCTGTCCCCCGGCTGCCTGCCCTGGCCCTGGACGAGTACTTCCACTGTGCCTTTGCAGGCTATGACAGCTTGGCTCACGTGGAAGGGCCCCATGTGACCTGCGTCACCCCTCCCCATGACCAGGTGCCACCTAACCCTCCAGGCACAGGTGAGGGGCCCTGGGGCCAGGGCAGGGGGCCCAGGCGGGAGCTGCAGGAGGCAGGAGGCCTCCAGACCCACCCTGCCACTACTGTCCCCTCCCAGACCATGTCACCCTGCTCCTGGCCCTGATGTTCGAGGATGTGGTTGTGGCTGCTGCCAACTTCTCCTTCTATGACTGCAGTGCCGTGCAGGCCTTAGACGGGGCCGCCCCGTGAGTTCCAAGGCTGGGATCCTGCTGGGTGGTGGCAGAGGGCCCCCCATGCGCCCGGCCTGAGCCGCCTCCCTGCCCCTCCAGGTGCCACGCTTGCGTGGGCAGCCCATGGCGGTGCCACTGGTGCCCCCAGAGCAACCAGTGTGTGCTCGAGGAGCACTGCCCGGATGGCGAGAGGACCATCTACAGCGCCCAGGAGGTGGGTGGGGCTGCCACGCTTTGCCTTTCCCATTGCAGGCACCGCAAGGCAAAGGTGGGCGGCTCCTCCCTACCCACTGCCCAGGCCCCTCACTTCTGAAGGGCTACGGGGTCTCATTTCCCCAGGTGGACGTCCAGGAGCGGGGCCCAGAGGCTTGCCCCCAGGTTGAGGGCCTGGCAGGTCCCCTCCTGGTGCCCGTGGGCTGGGAGAGCCGCTTGGTGCTGCGCGTGAGGAACCTTCACCATTTTCGAGTGAGTTAGGGGGGCAGGAGGTGGGGGATGGGGGTGGGGAGGGGTGTGCCAGTGTCCAGGGCCCTGATCATGTCCCGCCCTAGGGCCTGCCTGCCTCCTACCACTGCTGGCTGCAGCTGCCGGGAGAGCTTCGGAGGCTGCCAGCCTCCCTGGAGGAGACCGCTGGGGGCGGGGGCCTCATCCACTGCCAGGCCAAGCAGGTGGGCAGCTGCCCCACCTCACAGCCATGGGGCACCTCCCGCAGCCTTGGGACGGGTGCCCATCTCGTCATCGGCCCTCACTCGAGAGCACCTGATCTGCGCCAGGCCTGGGGCACACAGCAGGGATGCAGGCCCTCGCCTTCGCCCTGGGCCCTGAACAATCGTGCCCATTCTGGGGGCGTCCCAGAGGAGGCAGGGTGGGGTGCCCTGAGCGGGCCCGGGCCCTGAACCAGGCCTCCTCCCACAGTTCCACCCCTCGACCTCCCAGCGGGAGCTCCGGGTGCCCATCTACGTCACCCGAGGCGAAGCCCAGCGCCTGGACAATGCAGACGGTCTTCACTGTGAGCTGGGGGCGAGCAGGGAGGACGGCAGGGCCTGTGGCCCAGGGGAGGGGCCTCATCAGTGCCTGATCTTCCCTAGTGACCCTGTATGACTGTGCTGTGGGCCACCCCGACTGCAGCCACTGCCAGGCAGCCAATGGGAGCCTGGGCTGCCTGTGGTGCGGCCACAGCCAGCCGGCCTGTCGCTACGGGCCCCTGTGCCCGCCCGGGGCTGCCCAGCAGCTCTGCCCCAGGCCCAGCATTTTCTCGGTGAGCACCCCGGCAGGCCGAGGCCACCACGACTCGCAGCCCCTTCCTTCCCCATGCCCCCCCCCCCTTTCCTAGCCTTGCCTGCCCTAGGTCCCCGAGCCATAGCAGTGTGGCCTGCCCACCCGTCACAGCCAAGCAGGGCTGTGGTTGGAGCGTGCCATCTTCCATTCCTCCTGGCTACAGATTGAGCCCCAGACTGGCCCCCCAGAGGGAGGGCTGCCCCTCACCATCCTGGGCTCGAACCTGGGCCGGGACTTTGCCGATGTGCGGGACGCCGTGAGCGTGGCTGGCCGGCCCTGCAGCCCTGACCCAGCTCTCTACCAGATCTCTGCCCGGTGAGGTGCTGGGATTGGCAGGGGCAGGAAGAGCCTGGCCACCCCGGGAGAAAGGAGGCTTGTAGCGAAGAGGCATGGGGCCCTGGTTCAGAAGCTGGTGGCAGGGAGGGCGGGGGCAGGCTCGCGGCAGAGCGGCTCTGGCCGGGGAAGGGCACAGCCCAGTGGAGCTGGGGAGCTCCACCTGGCCAGACTCAGGTCCCTGGGCCTCCACTTCTCAGGATCGTGTGTGTGACGTCTCCTGCCCCCAACGGCACTGTGGGGCCAGTTCAGGTGGCCATCAAGAGTCGGCCACCGGGCATCTCCACCCAGCACTTCACTTACCAGGTCAGTGCTCACTGGGGCTGGTCCAGATGCAGGGGGGTAGTGGACGGATGGTCGCGAGGGGCGGACACCTAGGTGAGCCGTGAACCTGACCTGAGGTAGCAGGCTGCTGCCTGTCTGGAATAAGTCATGAACCGTGGGGAGTCCAGGGCGGAGACAGTGGGGGCAGCGGTGGGTTAGCATCAGGAGGTCTGCTTGGCACACGTGGTGCCCCAAGGGGGATGGCAAGAAGACAGCTGGGGGTCCAGGTGCTGCCAGCTGTGGCCAGGAGGAGGCCATCCTGAGGGGTGAAACTGGACGCCAGGCACAGTGCTCCGGATAGAGGGCGTGGTCGGTGGTGGCCCAGGGGACAAAGCCGAGAAGTGGGCCTGCGCCATGCAGCCCTTGCAGCCCAAGGGCCGCGGGGATGAGGCCTGAGGGGTGAGGAGGCACCGATCAGGCTGCCAGGCCTGCCCCAGCCCACCCTGTTCTCCAGGACCCTGTCCTGCTGAGCCTGAGTCCCCTGTGGGGCCCCCAGGCAGGGGGCACCCAGCTCACCATCCATGGGCAGCACCTCCGGACAGGCGGCAACATCAGTGCCTTCGTGGGGGACCAGCCCTGCCCCATGTGAGTACCCGGCCCTGCTGGCCCACCACTCCCTGTGGGCCTCAGTATTCCCTTCTGTACAGTGGGCTGGGTGGACTCGGGACTCCTGAAGGCCCCCTTCCAGTTCTCAGAGAAGGGCCCTGACGCCTGCCCCACCAATCTCCTGGAGGAAGGCAAAGGGGCCACAGCCCAAGAGGACACCCCTCTCCCCGCACCCGCAGCCGGGAGCCCGTGTGTCCCGACGCCATCACGTGCCGCACTGTGCCCCAGGCAGCCCCAGGAAGGGCGGTTGTTCGAGTGGTCTTCGGCCAGGCCCAGCGCACACTGCTCTCCAGCCCTTTTCTCTACACGGCAAACCCCCAGCTTCTGGCAGCTGAGCCCAGTGTCAGCTTCCGGGGGTGAGGAGCCAGGCCGCCCACCCTGGACCCCCTGAGGCGGGGGCTGGGGCCGCCCGCCTGCCTGGTACCCACCCTCTGACTGCTGTCCTGGTGCAGGGGCGGGCGGCTGATCCGTGTCAGGGGCTCGGGCCTGGACGTGGTGCAGAGGCCCCTGCTGTCGGTGTGGCTGGAGGCCGAGGGCCAGGCGGGGGGCACACTGGCCTGGCCCGAGCCCAGCCTGGCCCAGCCCCAGGACCCAGACCCGAGGCGGAGCTGTGGGGTCCCCGCTGCAGACCCCCAGGCTTGTGTCCAGCTTGGGGGGGGCTTGCTGCAGGTGAGCCCTTATCGCTGGTGGGGAGGGGGGAGGGGAGGGCGCCCCAGCTGACCCCCTGTGCCTGCCCCGGCTACCTCCCACAGTGCTCCACGGTCTGCTCCATCAACTCATCCAGCCTCCTCCTGTGTCTGAGCCCGGCTGTGCCCGACGGCACCCGCCCACGCCAGGTCTTCTTCACCCTGGACAACGTGCACGTGGACTTCGCCAGGGCCAGCGGGGGCCAGGCCTTTCTCTACCAGCCCAACCCCCGCCTGGCACCCCTCAGCCGTGAGGGCCCCACCCGGCCCTACCGCCTCAAGCCGGGCAATGTGCTGGATGTAGAGGTGAGGGGCACTCGTGCCTTGGGAGGGCAAGGCAGGGGCCCGGCTCAGGCTCGTACTTCGTCCCCCAGGGTGAGGGCCTCAACCTGGGCATCAGCAAGGAGGAGGTGCGCGTGCTCATTGGGGACGGCGAGTGCCTGGTGAAGACGCTCACCCTCACCCACCTGTACTGTGAGCCACCTCTGCAGGCCCCGCAGCCCAGCAACAGCTCCAGCAGCCTGCCCCAGTTTGTGGTGAGGCCGCAGATGGGGGGGTGGCCGGTGGGCTGCGGCAGCCATTGCCCAAGGCCCGAACTGACGCCCGCCACCCGCCCGCAGGTGCACATGGGCAACGTGCGGCTGGCACTGGGCCCCGTGCAGTACGAGGCAGAGCCCACGCTAGCCGCCTTCCCCATGGAGGCCCAAGTGGGCCTAGGGCTGGGCGCCGCCCTGCTGACCGCTGCAGTGCTCCTGCTCATCCTCGTGTACAGGTGAGGCGCCGGTCCACCCCTGCACTCCCCGGCCCGCTTCCCCATGGAGAGGGTGGCCACGGCCAGGCTGGGGCCGCGACCTGGGGCTGACCCTCGGCCCTGGGCTGCAGGCACAAGAGCAAGCAGGCCCTGCGGGACTACCAGAAGGTGCTGGTGCAGCTGGAGAACCTGGAGATCAGTGTGGGCGACCAGTGCCGCAAGGAGTTCACAGGTGCGAGCGTGGGGGGCGGGCGGGGGACGCCTGGCTGGGCCCACCCTCACCCTCTGGCTCCCCGCCCACAGACCTGATGACCGAGATGACCGATCTCAGCAGCGACCTGGAGGCCAGCGGGATCCCCTTCCTGGACTACCACACATACACCCAGCGCGTCTTCTTCCCCGGCCATGGCGGCTGCCCGCTGCAGCCTGTGCCCAACGGGCCTGAGGAGGAGGGCCGCCGCGCCACTGTGCGCCAGGGCCTCACACAGCTCTCCCACCTGCTCAACAGCAAGCTCTTCCTCCTCACAGTGAGGACCACTGGGGAGGGCTAGGGGCGGGAGGGGGCGGGGCTGGGGACAGAAGTGAGGGCTAAGGGCGGGAGGGCGGCGCCGGCCTTCCCCCAGTGAGCGCTGGCTCCCCGCCTAGCTCATCCACACACTGGAGGAGCAGCCCAGCTTCTCTCAGCGTGACCGCTGCCACGTGGCCTCCCTGCTGTCCCTCGCGCTGCACGGCAAGCTGGAGTACCTGACTGACATCCTGATGACCCTGCTCGGCGACCTGGCCACCCATTATGTGGACAAGAACCCCAAGCTCATGCTACGCAGGTGGGCCCTGGGGTGGGCGGGCCAGGGACCACAGGAGGTGGGCTCCGAGGGAAACCCCTGAGTGCCAGAAGGGAGGAGACACTTGGGTGGAGGCCCACCTCAGCCCGTGGGGAGGGGCGTGCGCAGGGCAGGTGGGCCTGTAGCCCCCTGAGCTGGGGTCTGCTCCTTGCAGGACAGAGAGTATGGTGGAGAAGCTGCTCACCAACTGGCTGTCCATCTGTCTGTACACCTTCCTGAGGGTGAGGGGCGCCACCCGCCTGCAGCCATCCCTGTTCCCACACAGGGGCTTGGTCAGGGTGGGGCCTCAGGGCAGGCTGTCACAGGGGGAGGATGGGAGCTCTCTCCCTGCCTCAGGGGTACCGGGAGAGGAAGGGCCTCGAACCCTGTACCGGGGGCTAGATGAGAGGCGAGGCCAGGAGGGCCCCGTACCGAGCCTCCCCATGCCCACTGAGCTTGTCCCCATGGTCACAGGAGGTGGCTGGCGAGCCACTGTACATGCTTTTCCGGGCCATCAAGTACCAGGTGGACAAGGGCCCCGTGGACGCAGTGACGGGCAAGGCCAAGCGCACCCTGAACGACAGCCGCCTGCTGCGGGAGGACGTGGAGTCCCGGCCCCTGACGCTCATGGTGCTGGCAGGCCCAGGGGCCAGCACGGGGCAGCGCATGCCGGCCCGGGTGCTCGACACCGACACCATCACCCAGGTCAAGGAGAAGGTGTTGGACCAGGTCTACAAGGGCACCCCCTTCTCCCAGAGGCCCTCTGTGCATGCCCTGGACCTCGGTGAGAAGGCCCGCCTCACCTGGGCCCTTCCCACCTGCAGATGCCCTTGTCTGCCTTGCCAAGAATGGGGGATGCTGGCAACAGACTGGGGGCTGACTGGTTTCCCTGTGTCCCCCCAGAGTGGCGCTCAGGCATGGCTGGTCACCTCACCCTGTCTGACGAGGACCTGACCTCGGTGACCCAGAACCACTGGAAGAGACTCAACACCCTACAGCACTACAAGGTGCCGAGCTGGGGCTCCGGGGGCAGGGTGAGGGCTTAGCGGGCCGGCCCTGCCTCGGGGGCTGGCCGGTGACAGTGCCAGGCCTCTGCCCCCTCCCTGCCAGGTCCCAGATGGAGCAACAGTGGGACTCATCCCTCGTCTGCACCACGGAGGTACCATCACCCAGAGCCTGGCCCAGAGCTGCCGCTCCGGGGAGAGTGAGTGCCTCGGCCCAGACATGCCGTCTGCCCTGGGACCACACACCAGCGGGGTTCCCGAGCCCCAAAGCCAGGCCTTGCACACGGGGAGTAGGGTCCAAAGCCCAGGGTCCCGGACCAGGGCAGGAGATACCGGGCCCGATCCGGGGCCCCCAGTCGGCCACCCTCCTCCCCTGCTCCCCCGGTTTTGTCTCCCCACTGGGTGAGCGGCCTGGGCATCCCAGGCCGACAGAGCAAGGCCAGTCGTGGTGCCCTCAGATACACCCATGCTCGAGGACAGCGAGGAGGGTGGACTCCGCCTCTGGCACCTGGTGAAGGCCACTGAGGAACCTGAGGGGACCAAGCCTCGGCGCAGCAGCCTTCGGGAGCGCGAGCGCGAGCGGGCCCGGGCCAAGGCCATTCCGGAAATCTACCTCACCCGCTTGCTCTCCATGAAGGTCGGGGGCCAGGGAGACAGGCAGGCGGGGGGTCCCGACGGAGCCGGCGCTACCTGCCCCGCACAGCCCTGACAACCCTGCCTGCCTTGCAGGGCACGCTGCAGAAGTTCGTGGACGACACGTTCCAGGCCATCCTGAGCGTGAACCGCCCCGTGCCCATCGGCATCAGGTACTTGTTCGACTTCCTGGACGGGCTGGCAGAAAAGCACGGCATCGAGGACCCTGAGACCCTGCACATCTGGAAGACCAACAGGTGCCTCTCCTGCTTTGGAGTCCCCGGGAGGGACAAGAACCCGCCCAGGCCTTGCCCCACCCACCCTCGATTTCTGGCCTTTCCTCCATGTCCCTCTGCCACAAGGACGGCTCCTGACGGGAATGAGGGCTGGGGCCCTGGCTGCGGCGTGTGCTGCCCGAGGGCCCAGCAGGCCACACAGCAGCCCATGTCCGGCCTGTGTTCCCAGCCTGCTGCTGAGGTTCTGGGTGAACACCCTGAAGAACCCCCAGTTCATCTTTGACGTGCGGGTGTCGGACAATGTGGACGCCATCCTAGCTGTCATTGCCCAGACCTTCATCGACTCCTGCACTGTCTCGGAGCACAAAGTGGGCCGGGTGAGGGCGCCCTGGGGCCGGCGGGCTGGAGGAGGAGAGCCGTGAGGCGGCGGGGGCGGCGTGGGCCCTAGCAGGCCTGGGGAGGAGCTCACACGCGCCGTCCCTTCCGGAGCAGGATTCCCCTGTGAACAAACTGCTCTACGCTCGGGAGATCCCTCGCTACAAGCAGATGGTGGAGAAGTAGGTGTCCCACTGGCTGGTTAAGGGCTGGGGGTACGGGCCTGGCCCACCTCTAATTCTGTCCTCTCCCGCAGATACTACAAAGACATTCGCCAGGGCTCCCCAGCCAGCTACCAGGAGATGAACTCAGCCCTGGCGGAGCTCTCGGGGGTGAGGTGCAGCCCGGGGCGACGGGGAGGGCGGAAGATGGGGTGGACCTCAGGGCTTGAGGCACAGGCTGGGGCCTCACCCCCACCCCACGCTGCCCCCAGAGCTACACCTCTGCCCCCCACTGCCTGGAGGCACTACAGGAGCTCTACAACCACATCCACAGGTACTACGACCAGGTAAGGCCCGGGCCACTCTGGGGGCTTTAGGCCAGGGAGAGGGAGGCCCCGGCCGCCCCCTGCTGCGATGGAGCGGGGCCAGGAAGCCCGGGGCCTCAGGCGGGCCCCTCCCCTCCCTGACAGATCATCAGCGCCCTGGAAGAGGACCCCGTGGGCCAGAAGATGCAGCTGGCCTGCCGCCTGCAGCAGATCGCCGCCCTGGTGGAGAACAAAGTGACTCACCTGTGAGCGCCACTGGCCTGGGGAGCAGCCAGCAGGATCCCTGCTGCAGTGCCTCATGACCCCCAGGTCTAGCAGTGACTGAGGAGGGGCCAGCCAAGCACACCGGGTGGGGTGCACAACAGGCGCTGTGCCTGGCAGCACCCCCCACCCCAGCGCCTCTCCCCTTTGGGCTTCTGTCTAATTTATAGCTGCCTCCACCCTTTCCCCGCTGACTCCCCTGCCCACTGTATTTATTTGCTTGCTGGAGAATCACATCTGGAAATAAAATAGAAATACACCTTTCTAGAAAACGCCCAGCCTCCGCCTTCCCCTACAAGTCAGCTCGGTGCTCCCAGGGACTGCCTTCCCTGGTCTGCCTGAGGGAAAGAGGGACACAGGACCGAGTGTCTCCCCTCCTTGGCTAACCACGGTCAACACCAAGTCCCTTCCGCTTCACCCTGACCCCCGACAGTCTGCACCCTTGCCTCTCCCCTCCTCCAAAGGATGCTTGAAGGAGCTGGAGTGATCTTTCTAAGGCAGAAGTGCCCGCAGCCTCTGGCAGAATGCCACACTGCTGCCCACAGTCTCCAGGCGGAGTCCTTGGCCGGACCAAAGCCCCCAGCTGTCCGCCAGCCACGCCGCGGCCGTGGTCAGATAGGGGGTGGCAGGCGGGTCTGGGGACCCAATTCCTTCCCGTTGTCCCAGGCTCCAGAGGGCTCTGTCACCACCCCGTTCCCGGGCTTGGCAGTAGCGTGGCCTTGCTCGCTCCCCGAGGGCAGGGCTAGAGTGGCTGGTTCCCTGGGGGCCTGTGGAAACGGCGGCGGGATGGTGAGGGGCCGGGTTCCCGCTCGGCTGGCCTGGGCACCTCTGGTCGGCGAAACAGGCACCTCAGCTCATGCCCATGCCGGTTGCTGAGGATCTCTGGCCCCAGGAACACCACAGATGGGGAAGGGAGACGTGCGGCAGCGGGAAAGGCGGGAACCGGCCAAGCAGGCAGGCAGGGAAGGGGATTCCGATGGGAATGGGCGGGGCCGAGTGGAACCGGAGAAAGTTCTGTCCTGCGAGCGCGCCAGCGGCCCTGGAGCGTGGGGGCTGGGCCGGGGGGCCGAACGGCTGCCATGGCCACACGTGGGGCTCTGCCTGGGGGCCAGGTCATCACCATGTGCCCACTCAGTGGCCCTGAGGGCAGTCCTGGAGCACGGGGGCCGGGTCACAGGTAGCACCGGGGCTCGATCTGGGGGCCGGGTCCACCACCGTTTGCCTGTGTAGGGCTGGGCCTGGGGGCCGGGCTCCGGGGGCGCTGCCGGCGCCGCACCGCCCCCTCCCCGCGCCCGCCCGCATACCTTGCCCGCAGCCGAGCAGCTGGGAGGCTATTTATAAAGGCGGGTGAGATCAGCAGCCGAGGCTATAAATGCTGGGGCCGCGACCGGGCCCCACAGGAGCAGCCGCCCCGGGGCGCCGGAGCTGTGGTCCCGGTAGGGATGAGCGCAAGGGCGGGCGGCGGCGGGGCCAGCGGCAGCAGCAGCAGGTAGGGCCCGGCCCAGCACTCCAGGGCCCCTGGAGCTTCTCTGAGCTCACTGTCACCCGCCCCCAGCTCCCAGGCCTCCTGCGGGCCCGAGTCCTCGGGCTCCGAGCTGGCCCTGGCCGCGCCGGTGCCGCGGATGCTGCAGGGGCTCCTGGGCTCCGATGACGAGGAGCAGGAAGACCCTAAGGACTACTGCAAGGGTGAGGCCTAGGCTGGCTCCGAGGCGGCCACTGGCGGGCCCCGGGACAGCCCCTGGGAGCAGAAGGCTGCCCCAAGATTGGGAGGCCCAGAACTGGGCCCGAGAGGGCAGAGGGTCAGCGGGGGGCTCCCTGGGGGACAGGGGAGGGAGGCGGGCCCACTGTGATCTATGGGCTCCCTTGCCAGGCGGCTACTACCCCGTGAAGATTGGTGACCTGTTCAATGGGCGGTACCACGTGGTGCGCAAGCTGGGCTGGGGCCACTTCTCCACCGTCTGGCTCTGCTGGGACATCCAGTGAGTGGCCCATGGGCCTCCCTGACCCCTGCACTCCAGGCTCGCTCAGAGTCACCAGGCTGCCCCCGGCGGAGCTGGCCAGGGCCACAGCCGATGTGGGTCTTGTTGCAGGCGCAAGCGGTTTGTGGCCCTGAAAGTGGTGAAGAGCGCGGGGCATTACACGGAGACAGCTGTGGATGAGATCAAGCTCCTGAAATGTGTGAGGCGCCTCCCCCTGCAGCGGCTGGCCAAACAACGCGGGTGCGGGGCCTGCTGGGACCCCATACGGGGCGGGCCGGGGCTCCCGGGGGCGTGGGAGAGGGGCCGCTGGTGAGGGGGGGGGCTCGAGCCATCGTGGCCCCCTGGCTTCTGCTCCAGGTGCGGGACAGTGACCCCAGCGACCCCAAAAGAGAGACCATTGTTCAGCTTATTGATGACTTCAGGATCTCGGGAGTTAATGGCGTCCGTATCCTTCGTGGCAGCCAAGGGGCCAGCTCGTGCCTTCCCGGCTTCCTGGGCCTCCACTTGATCTGTGGGATGGGGCTTATCCCTCCTAGGGGTGCTGGTTTACGACACAGCCCACGACTTTGGGAGTTTGTCTCCACAGGGGGGTTCAGTGGGTAACCACAGTGGCACAGAGGGCAGAGCGTATCTGGGCGTGGGAGTGGGGCTGCCTCGGGGGCTGTTCTTCCAGCACTCTCTCTCTAGGATGGCCACAGAATGTACCGTCCCAACTGGCAGGCTTCTGAGAGTGACAGGGGACGCTATAAATAATCATGCCGGGCGATGGTGGCCACCGGGACTGCCCGGGGCAAACAGGGCTGTATGCTCAGGCAAACAGGGCTGTCTGCTCACCCTGCTGCCCCGCCCCGCGCCTTGCTGCTCTCCCAGCAGCTGGGTGGGTGGGCCGAGCCAGAGCCCTGGCGCTGCCCTTCACTCGCAGGCCCAGATGTGTGCATGGTGCTGGAGGTCCTGGGCCACCAGCTCCTCAAGTGGATCATCAAGTCCAACTATCAGGGCCTGCCCGTGGCCTGCGTGAAGAGTATCGTGAGGCAGGTGAGCACGGCCCCGGGCGCCTGACCCCACCTGGGCCGCTGGCCAGGGACATTCAGGTGCGGCTCTCCCCAGGTCCTGCATGGCCTGGACTACCTCCACACCAAGTGCAAGATCATCCACACAGACATCAAGCCCGAGAACATTCTGCTGTGTGTGGGGGACGCCTACATCAGGCGCCTGGCTGCCGAGGCCACAGAGTGGCAGCAGTCAGGGGGCCCACCACCCTCCCGTTCCACAGGTACAGAGAGCTTGGCGGGCTGGGGTGGGGCTGTGGGGCCTCAGCTCCCCTGAATCTGTTTCTTTCTCTCCCTTCACCTGCCTGCTGGTCTCCTGGACCCTAGTCAGCACTGCCCCCCAGGAGATCTTGGTAAGGCGGGGTGCCGTCTTGTCCTGCACTCGTATTTCCTCCTCCTCAGCCATACTGCCTCTGTCCCGTCCCCACACTTGCAGTAACATGTCCAAAAAGCTGGGTGGCCTGGATGAAGGTGACACATACGTAGGGAGGTGCCCCATGCCCCAAACTGCCCTAGGTGGTGCTAGGCTCGCCACTGCTCCGGTGGGTGCAGCCCACCACACTGGGTTCGGTTCCTTCCGCACCACTAAGCGGCCGCGGCTCTGGGCGGTAGGCGTGGGGCTGGGCTCAGGAACATGGAAGGAGCTGAGGTTGGCAGGGGCCAGCGATCGTGCTTGGACCGCTGCTCTGAGGGGGTTGTGAGGAGGTGGTGGGGTGGAAGTGGAGAGTGGCAGGCACTTCCCTTTGAGAGGGGAGCATCCGGCTCCCAGAGAGAGAAGGCAGGCAGGTGGCCAGGAGCGTGGTGGCAGTGGACTGGACCGTGATGGCGCCCTGTTCTGGCACCTCTGGGACCCCGGGGCCTAGAGGCTTGCTCCCTTGAGGGGGCATGTGGGCAGAGGCCTCAGCTGGCTGGGGTGGGCAGCGGGGGCTTTTGGGGTGACCCTGGCTCTGCCGGCAGACTGGTAAGCTGTCCAAGAACAAGAGGAAGAAGCTGCGGCGCAAACGGAAGCTACAGAAGCGGCTGCTGGAGGAGCGGCTGCGGGACCTGCAGAGGCTGGAGGCCATGGAGGCCGTGGCCCAGGCCGAGGGTGAGGGAGTGGCCAGGGAGGCGGGGTGGGGCACAGGTCCACAGGGCAAGTGGCCCCCCAACCTGCCTCCCTCCCCTGTGCCCAGATACCAGCTCAAGACTAGAGGGGGGCAGCGGCTCTACCTCTTCTTCTGGCTGCCACCCCGGAGGAGCTGGGGCAGGCTTCTCCCCAGCCTCGTCATCACCGGCCCCAGGTGGGGAGCGCAGCCTCAGCCCCAGCTCGCAGACCTCAGGCTTCTCGGGCTCGCTTTTCTCCGCTGCCTCATGCTCCATCCTCTCGGGATCATCCAATCAGCGGGAGACTGGGGGCCTCCTTTCACCCAGCAGTAAGTGGGCTGCGGATGTGGGCGGCCGCAGGCTGGGGTGGCGGGCCTGCTCACTCCCGGCTCTCCCTTCCCCAGTGCCATTCGGTGCCTCAAGCCTCCTGGTGAACCCCCTGGAGCCCCAAAACGCAGACAAAATCAAGATCAAGATCGCAGATCTGGGCAACGCCTGCTGGGTGGTATGAGTGGGCCTGGAGCCCAGCAGGGCGCGCTGCCTTGGCTCTCAGGAAGCCCTGCCGGGAGGGTAGCCCTGGCCCTGACCTTGGAGCCTGCAGTGTACACCATTCAGCTGTTGAGTCATGGGCTCCCTCATCAATCCACTCAACTAGCACTGAGTAACCGCAAGTCTTAGACTTGAGTCACTGACCCAATCCCTCTTGTGACATCTGGGGACCCTGAGGCTTAAGAGCTAGCCCCACCTAGCCTCTCGAGGGCTACGATGCCTCGGGGCCTTTTGTCGGGACCGGGGCAGCAGAGGCTGGGGTGGGGACAGGCCCCGCTTCCCCCAGAGCTCCCCTTGCCCACAGCACAAGCACTTCACGGAGGACATCCAGACTCGGCAGTACCGGGCCGTGGAGGTCCTGATCGGTGCAGAGTACGGCCCCCCAGCTGACATCTGGAGCACGGCCTGCATGGTAGGGGGGGGTGGCAAGACGGGGGGCTCCTGACCGGGCTCCTGCGGTGGCCTCACCCTCTCCCTGTTCCAGGCCTTTGAGCTGGCCACCGGCGACTACCTGTTCGAGCCCCACTCTGGGGAAGACTACAGCCGGGACGAGGGTAGGTGAGGCCAACCCAGGGCTCACCCCAGAGCCGCCAGGTGGCCGGCCCACCCCAACCTCCTCTGTGCCCACAGACCACATCGCCCACATTGTGGAGCTCCTGGGAGACATCCCCCCGGTGTTCGCCCTCTCAGGCCGCTATTCCCGGGAGTTCTTCAACCGGAGAGGTGGGGGCCGGGAGGGTGGGGCAAGGACCTTGGGGTCCAGAGGCGGCACCTAATGCCCCCCCGGGGGGGGCCCCAGCCTGAGAGCAGAGCCTGACGCCAGCCGCCTTCCCCAGGACAGCTGCGACACATCCACAACCTGAAGCACTGGGGCCTGTACGAGGTGCTGGTGGAGAAGTACGAGTGGCCCCTGGAGCAGGCCACGCAGTTCAGCGCCTTCCTGCTGCCCATGATGGAGTACATCCCCGAGAAGCGGGCCAGCGCCGCCGACTGCCTGCAGCACCCCTGGCTCAACCCCTAGCCCCGCAAGGACGGGGGCCCTCAGTGCCTTCAGGGCACCTGCGGGGGCGACCCCCTCCCCACCTGCTGGGGGTGAGCCCCTCACTGCCCCGAGCACAGGGCAGACACGGAGCCCAGGCGCACCCTTCAGGATGTTCTGCCCCCAGGCCTCACGGAAGGTCCTCTGATGGGAAACAGTGTCTCTCTTTCTTAATAAAGTTGAAACTGCAAGCCCACCGTCCTGAGTTGGGTAAGCTGGCCGCCCCCAGAGGAGAGAAGCACCGAGACTGTGGTTGGGGGCAGGGGCCAGTTTATTCTGCAGTCGGGGCTGCCCAGGCACTGGGGCTACCAGGGGCGCTCAGGAGTGGGCAGAGCAGCCTGGGACAGCTAGGCCTCCACCGCCCGGCCGTTGATGATGCGGATGTGGCGGATGATGTCCTGGATGGCCTCGGATGTGGTGCCCTGGCCCCCGATGTCTGGGGTGTGCATCTGCGGGAGGAGGCACGCTTGGGTACACGGGGGGTGCCCGCTGTCTCTAGAGCTGGCAGGGGCTGGAACTGCTACCAGGAGGGCAGTGGGACCAGCCAAGGCCTGGAAGCCCAACCCCACTGGACTGCCCTCCCCGTGGGGGCAGCACTGGCTGGGGGGTGGGCAGCACAGGCTGGGGGAGAGGAGGGGCAGCTGATGGGGGGAGAGGGAGAGCCTCACGTTCTCATTGTCCATGGATGCCAAGACGGCCTTGCGAATGGAGGTGGCGTAGGAGTGGAGCCTGAAGGAGGGCAGAGGGCCGCCGTGGGTCCTCGGGGCCTAGGGCGCCGGCCGGGGCAGGCATCGCGGCCAGGCCCGAGACAGCCGCTTACCTGAGATGGTCCAGCATCATGCAGCTCGCCAGCAGCGTCGCCGTGGGGTTGGCGATGTTCTTGTTGGCAATACTCTTGCCTGTGTTCCTAGTAGCCTGGAGGAGGCAAGACAGAGAAGGGTGGTTGGAGAATGGAAATCTGTAGCGCTTCGGTGCCGTTTTTGTGAACTGATGTGGAACGTTCTGAACGGGCATGTGCCAAGAGACGGAAAGCAGACTATGGGGACGGAAAGGGACAGCTAAAGGGTGCAGGGCTCTTCTTCGTGATGACAATGTTCTACGACGGATCGAGGCAACAGTTGCAACAACTCTGTGAACACGCTAAAACCATCACTGACTCCTGCGCTTCAAAAGGGCAAGCCGAAGGCTGTGTGCGCCGTGTGTCTGTGAAGCTGGGTCGGAAACGTGTCAGGCTGTTGGTCAGCAGGCCCCACCAGAGGCGACGCGGTGAGCCACCTCACGCCCCACAGGCACTCACCGTCTCGAACACCGCGTACACGTGGCCATAGTTGGCCCCAGCCACGAGGCCTGGGCCCCCGACCAGCCCCGCGCAGACGTTGTTGACGATGTTGCCGTAGAGGTTCGGCATCACCATGACGTCAAACTGCTGGGGCCGGGACACCAGCTGCGGGGGGCAAGCGGGGGGCTGAGGCGCCGACTCGGGAGCACGGGCACGGCCCAGCTGGGTGGGGGTGGACAGCCGTGCCATCTACCTGCATGGTGGTGTTGTCCACGATCATGTTCTCAAAGGTGATCTGGGGGTAGCGGGCGGCCACCTCCCGGCAGCACTGGAGGAAGAGCCCATCGCCCAGTTTCCTGGGGGAGACACAGGACAGTGGTTTGGCCCATCACGCCGTCGGTACAAGGGCGGGGTGCAGGCGGCCACGGAGGGCTGCTGGTCTCTAACCTGCCCCTTGGCTGCTAAGGGGCACAACCCTCTCTCACTTCCCTCCAGTTTGGACTGTGGTGAGACCCTGGCTGAGGCAGGGGTGGGCACCAGCCCCGAGGGCCACAGGACACCCGCCAGGCATGGCCCCTTGAAAGCAGGGTGGCTCCGGGAGGGGGCGGCATACATGATGTTGGCCTTGTGCACGGCCGTCACTTTTTTGCGGCCGCTCTCGTGGGCCAGCTTGAAGGCATACTCAGCGATGCGCAGGGACTTGGCCTTCGTGATGATCTTGAGGCTCTCCACCACTCCAGCCACACTCTGAGAAGGGGAGGGCAGAAGAGACCCGTCTCTGATCCTGCTCCAGGGGAGTCACGCCACTCTAGCAACGTGTAGAAGAACACAGCCAGCAGACGGAGCTGGGGTGGCAGGTCGGCCCTGTCTCTGAGTGTCCCTGCCCTGTCCTCCTAGTGCCTGAAGGTACACCCGCAGCCCTGACCCCAAAGGGCCACCCCTGGTCCCCCAGACCTGAGTTGGGGCCAGGGAGCAGCCCAGCCCTGCCCACCTCGTGTTCCAGGCTGCTGTACTCGCCCTCGGTGTTCTCCCGGACGATGAGAATGTCGATGTCCTTGTGCCGGGTCACCACCCCTGGCAGGCTCTTACAGTGGATGACATTAGCATAGAGGTCCAGGCTGGTGCTGGGGGTGGGGGGCAGACAGAGAGTAGCAGCTGGGCCTGACTGAGTGCCCCTCCCCAACCAGGCCACCCGCCCCCGTGCACTTGACCTCACCGAAGAATGTTGTTTCGGGATTTGTGGGATGGCGGCAGGTTGTGGTTTGTTTCTATGTTGCCTGCAGAACCAAAACAAGACGAGCAGGCTGGGGAGGGGTCCCCCGGCTTAATGGTGCTGCCACAGTCCCTGGGCCAGCTCCGACACCTAGAGGGAAGGCAGCCTCCGGCGGCGAGAGTTCAGGGGGCACGGGGCTACTGTGTGTGCATGTGTGCGTGTGTGTGCAGGGGTGTGTGTGTGCGCGTGCGGGTGTGCGTGTGCGTGCAGTTGTGTGCGTGCGGGTACGTGTCTGTTTGCTTCACTGTGTTCTGAGGACCCAGGCACGCCCCTGGCACACAGGAGGCACTCAGTACGCACTTACCCGAGGAATGGATAGCGATTGGAGGCCAGCAGGAGATCCTGCCACTCCCACCCTCCTCTTGCCCCAGGCTCAGGGCCTCTCCTGCTCACCACCAGGCTGGCCAGCCAGTCCAGTGCCCTGCCCTGTAACCCAGGGCACCGAGAGCAAGGGCAGCAAGGGTGAGCCCAGGGGGAGGGAGTCGCTTTGAGAAGGTCAGAGAGTGCCGAGCAGAGGAGGGCCGGGAGGGCTCTTTCCACAGCTCCCCAGGCTACTACCCTCAGAGCTGCACTCCACCCAGCCGACTTGGCCCAGAAGCCCTCCAGCTCTTCCACTTGGTGGCCAGAGCACACACAGCTCCTCACACAGAGAGGGGACGGATCGGCTAAGGTTTGCAGAGCACAGGAAGGAAACATAAGGACCTGGACCAGGCCGAGCCGGCCTCGGGAAGGGCTAGAATCCCTGTCTGGAGATGGCTGGGGTGGTACCGGCTGGAGCCAGGACAGCAGCCCCACGCGGTGAACTGAGGGCCAAGGTTCAGTTCCACAGGAAGCGATGCCACGGACAGCTCAACAGATCTTGACATTACACCACTGTCTCCCAAGTGGCTCAGAACCCTTTGTGGGGCTGTGTCTCTGTGACACCTGGGTTGTGAAAAAAGATGCTCTGAGGGTCAAAGTTGACCCCCAGCAGAGGGGGCTTTCTCAGAGGGGACAGAGGGGGCAGGAGGGAGCCTGGTGCCTTCGAGATCTCAGAACCTGAGCGTGGAGAGGCCCCTGGAAGCTTCTAGCCAGAGGAGCCTGGAAATCTGAGACGTGGGCCCCAGGACAGGTGGCAGCTCACCCTTCAGGGCCACGCGGTTCCGCCGGATGGCCATGATGGCGTTGCGGATGTCCTCCTCGTCGGCAGTGGAGCTCACGTGCACCTCCTCGAAGTCCACCGGCACACACGCGTGCCTGAGGCCACGCCACAGTCAGGGTCTCCAGCCGGCCACCGGGCCGCCCCCCCCCACCTGGCCGGCGTCCCCCACCCCCACCCTTCTGGTGTCCCCCACCTGGCTGGCATCCCCCTCCCCTACCCTTCTGGCGTGCCCCTCCCCCACCTGGCTGGTGTGCCCCTCCCCCACCCTTCTGGGGTCCCCCACCTGGTCGGGGTCCCCCACCTCGCCGGCGTCCCCCACCCCCACCCTTCTGGCATCCCCCACCTGGCTGGGGTCCCCCTCCGCCACACGGCTGGGGTCCTCCTCCCCCACCCAGATGAGGTCTCCCTCCCCCGCATGGCTGGGGTCCTCCACCCCCACCCGCTTGGTTTCCCCCTGCCCCACCCGGCTGTGGTCCATCTACCCGACCTGAACGGCCTTGCGGGCCTCATCAGCGTACTCCTCAAGTGCTTCCACCACATGTTTCTCGGCCTCAGTGTCGAAGGCGGCGACCATCTCCACGCTTCCGGCCTCTGGAAACCATCAGAGAGGAGCCAGAGTCACCTCCTCTAGGGCCCTGATCAGGAGTATT